>NW_009205643.1:0-6010 GCF_000690835.1 Fulmarus glacialis
AGCTCGGCAGAGCACCCGGGGCCGGGGGGAGCCGCCGGCAGCAGGGACAGGGCTGGAGCGTCCTGGCCAGAGCAACGTCCTTCGGCGCGCTGCCGTGTTACAGCAGCCGGCTGCCTCCGTGCAAGAGACCTTGCTCCAACCAAGAACCGAGGGAAAACATGGAGTAAATGAAGCTTTAGAGTTATTTTCAAATTAAATTACAGTGAATAGAACAGGATTAAGCAAATGCCTCTATTACTTTCAAGAACTGGCTTTGCACTATAACTTTACACTGTTATTAAGAGAATGGGCGAGCTTTGTCAAACTTTCTCTTTTATGAGGCTCTGCTGCAGGACCGGCGGGGCCTTCTCTATCAATCACTTTGATAACCCAAGTGTCTCTAGCTTGCCCCCTCGCCCCCAGCACGGCGCTCCAGCCATTCGCCTGAAGCCAAAATGAAATTACCACATTGCTGCAAAGCTAGAAACCCACCGAGAGAACATAATGAATAATTTAATGCCAGTCCCACCTCAAACCCGGCTGCGCAGGAAGCTATTGTCCCTCTCGAGGGGGAGCTGCAGGGAAGTCGCATTCAGGCTCAGCCTAAATATGAGAAACAGTTCAAGACGTGGCTTTGCTTCAGCTGCTTCTGACTCTCTGTCAGTCCCCGAACCATGCAATGCTCGTGGGGTTGCACATGCCCGTGTGGCGGATTGACCAGTCCAGTTACCAACACAGACACAGCCCCGCAGACTGAGCACTCACGGGGCTGGAGGAGAAAGTTAGTCCTGGTTTTGCTTGACCTGACCTGGGACCTGTTTCTCCCACTGGAGCCCCGGTAAGTCTGGAATAAGCCCAGCTCCTGGGTCACAGCTCCTCTCTTCTACCCTTGTGCCGTTGCCTTTGGTAGCCCGTGGCCTCCTGCCCCCCTCGCCCCTGGCTGGGGGTTTCTGGAGCCCAGGGTCAGTGGCGCTTGCAGAGGGGTGAAACCCTCCCCGAGGAGCGCCGGTGCAGGGGTGGAGGATGCACCGCCAGGCTCCAAGCATCGCTTTGCTGGCCGGGAGCTGGCAGAGTGGGGTCTGAAGTGAACCCCAGAGCCGTCTCGTTTGTCCAGGACCTGCGGTGGGTCGCTGGCCAGCTGATAAAGCAAGCTCCAGCAAGCAGGGACAGGAGCGGGAGGCAGATGATGATGATACATTTTACCTTTCATAAATAATGAACGCAATCAAGGGACAACATGTTAAATCACTCAGTGAAGAAAGCTTTACCACATGCCCGAGTTAAACACAAAAGATTGGTCGTCTTCCTTTCGGGCAAAGCCTGCTAGCTTGTACTCTTATTGCTCACTACCGTTGGCTCACTCCTTAATTTTGCACGAGCAGATTTCTGTTCGAAAGAGAGAAGGCAGGAAGGAGGGAAGACTACTAATTGCTGCTGTAAGAGAGCACCTTGGTTTTGGGGTGGGCATGGCCAGATTGATATGAGGCAACTCTGCATTCATAAAGGACGCCGGGAGCATTCCCAGGATCACGGTAACGGACAGATGTCCTCGCCTGCATTGTGCTCCGGATGGCAAACCCGCTCCATCAGCCGCTCCCCGGCACCGTGGCTGGAACGCGGCAGGGTGCGGGTGGAGGAGGCAGCCTGGCTCCGTGTCCCTTCGTGACGGTTTCGCTGCCTTTCAGCAAGGGGCACCATTCCAGCGTCTTGCAAACTTTTACCAAAATACCCGTCAATAAGCCTAGAGAGCAGCGCTAGCACAGACCCAAAGGCAGGAAGAAAGCAGTGCCTCTGAGAACCCGCGCTGTGTGATAGCTTAGAGTGCCTGCCTCAATTATGGAGCTTGCAGTTACACTTTGTATAACAGCTAATTAATTAGTTCATGATGACAAAGTGCTCTGACCTGCTAAGCACTGTGCCATCGCTGCAGATCAGTCACCAGGATCAGAGCCAGCTGGGGCAGGAGCACAGGCGGGGGCTGCTCCGGGGCGGCTGGCTCCCACCAGGGCTCCCCGCGGCCGAGGGGGAATTGTCTTGTCGAGGGACCCAAGCAGCTTCCAATGGGCGAGAAACCTCCATGCCAGCGGGACTCCGCCGTGCCATTTGCATTTCCCCACGTTCACATCACCAGTCATTATTGCCTTGCCAAGAAAAAAGTTTCTGTTCCGTAGGACTAATCTTCGGTTTCATTAAGAGCAGGGCTTGATTACTAAATTTTTAACCAGGGGAAGCTCCCTAGTCCATTACTGCCTTCCTCCCATGTTTATTAAAGCAATAACTTTGTTTTTAAAAGGGACATGTTTCCCTTGAGCTCTCTCACACTTTGGTGCCCTGATTAAAAAATATAAATTAGAGATTGAGCAGGTCTGTTGCTTCAAAGGACCATAAATTGGGCGGCTTGAAATCCTGGGGAAAGTCACACCATGAAATGCTCCGAGATGGGTCTGCAGACGATCGCGCGTGAGATGAGGATGAAGGTGTAGGTGGAGCAGCACGCCGAGGCCCTTATTTACAGCTCTGTACGCTTTGTGGAAGTTCTGATTAAAATTTCATTACCTCTTTCTTTTGCAGGGAAGAAGGGCTCTGCAGGGTACTCTGCCGGATGGCACAGCTCCCTGCCCCCAGAGCCTTTGAGGAGCAGCTGCTCCCGCGTCCCCGGGCCTCGCATCCCCTCCAAGCTCTGCTCCACGTCCGTGCCTTTGAGTTTTGCAGCCCAAATCTGAGGGACACGGAGCAACTCGGGTGCAGGCGGGGCAGGAGGGCTGGGGGTAACGGGGCGGCAGCAGTGCAGATGTCCCGCAGCGGTATGTGTGGGAGGCAGGCTGCAGGGATAAACCTGGAATCAAGGTTTATTCTAACGTGGTTTCAGAATCCTACAGGGGATTTGTTGCTTTAACTACATCTGAAATCGTCTTGCTTTAATTTCACCTCATTAACAAAATGTAATCCATTTCAACAGGCAACACGGGATGCGTTAACCTGATCATCTCTGGAGACCCTGGCTCCTCTCACAGCTCCTGGTCCTGCTTTCTCAGTGGAAAAAAAATGGCATATTTAAGACCGGATGGCTTAGAATCATAGAATCATTTCAGTTGGAAAAGACCCTTAAGATCATCGAGCTTCATAACGCAGCTGCTCCACAGCCAGTGCCTCTGGCATGTGGACGTGCTTTCTGCACCTTCACCTGATCACTCTTCCCATCTTCCAAGATTAACAAATGATTCAGAAAACACCAGCAGCCTGCTCTCCACAGCTCGTTAGGAGCTGCAAGTCTTCAGAGCCTCTGCAGACCAGACAGATCTCTATTTTGCTTTCATTTTCAGAAGTATGGGGAGTTTTATTTGAATCTAGAAAATGACGATGTGGGAGCTCTTTTCATGAAGCGGAGTCTAAATGTCAGAATCTCTTCCAACAGCCTTTTACTTAATTAAATCGGGCACGTGGCGGTGGCCTTGCACGGAGGGTGAACGACACGGACATCCCCACCTACTCTCGTTCAGAGTGCTGCAGGGTTACTTTCGTTTTCCCATTATTTTGATGATCCAGTCTTTCCTCTTGGATGGTGTTGGATATGTTCCAATAGCTCCTAGTCACCTTTTTGACATGGCGAGTTTGTTTTCAGAAGGCAATAGGCCTGAAATACACGGTCCACGTTTGTTCATTATAAACCCTGTAAAGCTCTTTTGATTGCCATGCCACTGTATTAATTTAGTAAAAGAACTCCAGAACCCGGCACTGCCTCCGGGGTAGGACAGGAGGGGACTCGGTTTGCTTGTGCTGCAGTAACAGGAGGTTTTCGAACAGCCAGTAGAAAGGCAAAAATGCCTGCATAGAGCTGAGTGATACTTATCTGATGAATGAAGTACTCAACAAAATGCAGCTTCAGGTTGATTGAGATTATTCATTATTTTGTGATTAATTTAGAAAATAATTTCAGACAAAAAAAGAATATAATTTTGTTAATGTTAAAGATATTGAAATTTTCTAAAGGGAGCATTGCAATTTTTCATTTTGAAATTAAATGATTAGGGCTTTATTTCCTGTATTTACTGAAGAAAGGAAACCTTGAATGCAAAGAGCATCAAAAGGTTTCATTTCACATTAACCCTAAATTATTTTTAAATTATTTCTCCAGTTCGCCGCCGTAGTGAAATAGCAGGGATTCATTCACACAGCTTTGTTCTCCCCTTTGTTCTTTCCCGAGCTCTGCAGCGCGCTTCCCCCATGCACCCGAGTCCCGACGACAACGCCGGGCACGAACCGGAGCGTGGTGGTGACGGGGGACACGCACAGAACTAAGGGGAGAGAGCCGAAGGGGATCTTGGGGTCAGCTCTGTGCCCCCAAAGTACCCTCTAACCTAAGCCTGGCCACTGCTGGTCCTCCACGCCTGCTAGAAAGGAAAATGTCAGCAGCGATCTACCGAGATCACTAGAAAGACCCGGGTTAAGGGTGCCTCACCAGTAACGGTCGCGTTGATTTAAATTGTTAATGATTTGCAGACGTGCATTCACACATAAAGGACCTCATACACCAGCAATGAGCGCCTACAAGGATTTCTCAGCTGTGCAATACTTAACATGACCAGTGTGCGTCAAACTGTGTGGAAATAATTCTGCACGATAAAACCTTGTATATTCTGAGGGGCGCAAATCCATCACTGGCATATTTCTTTACTGCTGCTTTATTTCTTACTTTTTAAAAGCTGTGTCATTATTAATTGCTTCTATTTCAACATTGTGAAAGCTTAATGGGTATTTTAAGGCTGGTACTGCTCAGATGTACTAATGCAAGCCTACGCATGGCTGCCCTTTTATTTTTTTTACATCACATGTAAATATTGATTGGCGTCATAGGAAACTCATAAATTAGAGTCCTTTAAACTGACCGAAGCTGCAGGAGCAGCCCTTCAGCCCGCTGTGCCGGGCGCTGCACAGCCCGAGCCCAGGGCAGCCACCCTCTGTACGGCTGCGGCCGCGGATTAAATCCCAGATCAGCTGGGAAAGTCCCTTGACTTAAGGACCTCGTTCCTACTCAGGGGAAGGGCAGCAGGGCACACGGGAGACAGCGCCGATTGCTCCTTTGCTTTGGTGACGGGTTCCCTGAGCTCAAACCCAAGACGGAGAAGGCGCATTTTGGCGGGTGTGCTGGTGGAGCTGCAAGGTTTTTCAGTGCCTGGGGTTCCTGCAAAGGCTTCACCGGGGAGCTACTATTTCTGACACAGCTCTTCCCACCCATGTCAGGGGGGAGGAACATGTACTTCTGTGTGATTAAAGCATCAAACCGCCCAGCTGTCCTGGTGGTGAGGGCTGCAAAGTGCTCCTCCATCCGCGGGAGAACGGGTCGTGGCAGGGCTGAAACATCCGTCGTGCTTGCAGACCCCTGCACCCTGTCCTGGCTCAGGGTCATCGAACCTCGCTCTGCCCGGGACCCAGACCTGGACCACGACAGAAAACACGTGCATTCGGTCTCTGCCTGAGGAAGAGGCAATTGGACTCTCATGGCCATCGCCATAAATTGTGCTGTTTGGAAAAAAAAGAAGAAAAAAAGGAGAGAACAGCTGATACAATTTAATTCCCCAAATCCCCAGCCCTGGAGCCAGAATGAAAATATAATTTTCTTTGTCCTTCATGTCCTGAGCACGCTCCGCGGGCCAGGGGCGGTGGCAAGCCAGGGCTCCAGCGCGGGGGGGACGTGCCTGCAGGAGGGACAGCCAGCGAGCAGTGGGTCACGTTGGTATCTTTGCATTATTACATTTTGATGGATAGGCAGATCAGGGATTTATATGAACCCTTTTCTGATCTTAAACTGCTAATTCATGCCCGAGTTCCCCTCTTCTATTTTGTTTCTACAAATTCAGTCAAGTGCTGATGAGATGAAGATTTAATGTCGAGCAAGAAGGAACAACCGGCTGGACTAAAAACGTTCGTCAGAGCGCAAGATTTATGGGGAACACACAGGAGAAAATGAGTCACATTTGATATTCAGATGCTAGCTGCTTCCCCCTGCCTGAAGCGGACGAGTGCCCCCCCG
>NW_009205644.1:0-15951 GCF_000690835.1 Fulmarus glacialis
GCTGGGAAGCCACCGTTGCTCCGAGGGTTTCCTTGAGGCAGCGGGCGAGCAGAAATGCCCCCTCCCGCCCAGACCTCGGGCATCGGAGTCTGTTTGTCAAGCCGAAATTGCGAAATTACTGATGTGCGGGAAGTCGGTGGTAGAGGGCCGCTCTGGAAACGGTCATTAATGCTTCTGTTTCTTTGCATAGCGTGTGTGCGAGCGAGGGGGAGGCAGAGAGAAAGGCTGGTGACTTTATTTTGGTGGTTAGGAAGTGCTGACTAAAAATACCTATACATTCAGTAACGTGGGAAACCGAAGGATGAGCTGGGGAGGAGGGGCCGGGGAGGAAAACAGATAGTGCGGTGCGGCCCGGGAGGACTTCAAAGCAAGTAGGAGAAACAGGATGTGCAGCGGCTTCCTGGAGGGGTATCAACATACATTCACACAATTCAGATGCAACCCGTTTATTTCCTTTCTCACGCAGTCGATCGACTTTTTTGAGAATGAAGCGAAACAAGCTGAATTGGGCACGGCGCTGGGGTTGAGAACCGGTTGTGAAAATCTTTTGGAGGATTAGGTTTGGTGGAGGAATGGAGTCGTATTTGCTTACATATCGTCATGCAGTATAGACTTGAATAGGTCTTCAGTAAATAGAAAACTAGGTCATAAAAATAGGAGACTGCATGAGGTATAGCTGGAGGTACTCTCACTCCAGTGTTAGCAATAGAGGGTGATTGCCTGTTGAGTAGACAAGGCTGAACGCACGCTTACTGAGATCTGACGTTGTTAGCAATTATCACAGAAATAATACAAGTCAGCTTGCCTTTAAAAAAGAATACTGTTAGTTTTGGGGCTACAGCATTAATTACTGAAATGGACTTACTTATTGACACCATTCTGCTTCCTAACTTTTATCAACTTTTTGTCAACTCTGGACAACACAGCATTCAAGGAGTTTTACATTTTGTGATACTTGAACCTGATAAAAGTTTTCCATTAAAAGACAAAAACCAAAATGTCTCGAGACTTATGTCGAAACTAGTTTTATTGTCCCATATACGTGTCCTGGATTGAGCCTGCATTTGTATCATAACTTTGAATGTTCAATTACCTGGTAAAAGTAATGGTAAACCGAGGACTATGACCTGCTTCCTAGGAAATACATAAAAAGTTGGTTGCCAAAGATGGACCAAAGTAAGAACTGTAGGAGCCCATTTGGAAAATGAGTGGAAGAAATAGCTGCAATAAAAGAGGTGTCTTGAAACAGTGTGAAAATCACTTTGTAAACCTACTTGTTTCTTCTAACAAAACAAAAACACTGTTTAAAAAAAAGATACAAGTTAAATATGCTGTGGAAGCTTGCGAACCCTCAAATCCTTAGATGCTCTTTCGGCTTCTTTGCACAGTATATACTGTTTTATTTTCACTTCTTGCTAGTATTTTACTAATGTGCTTTTTAGGGGAAAACCCTCTGAATGAACAATAATGGACAGATGTAATAATGTAATCCCCCTTGATCTGGAGGGATTAGCAGCAGCAGACCTCATTTTGGAAAGTTGATGTTCATAGCCTGTAAGAATTCCTTATAACATGTTTCTTAGAAGTGGAATAGATTTCGGTGCCTAAGTTTTGTTGGCATTTAAACTACTACAAGACTTGACACGGACTCATTCTATATGAGAGACCATGGTAGTTTTAATGAGGTAATGTCAGTTCTATGTAATTCCGTATGTATAGAAAACATCATCTGCAGTAAGTTCTTATTTATACTGTTGTTTTTACAATACACAACTAGGTAGTAAAATCTAAAGTTAGTGACGTTACAGGAATCAGCTCAACAGATTTAGAATGGAGGCATGTACTTAAAGGTGGCTTAAGTGGCTGTTACATACCTAGCGGTGAAAAAACAGGGTAGGAACACATTTGCAGTCCCTGGTACTCTCTCTGTTTTGTGGGATACTGGTGTTTGCAGCCAGTCTCCTGCCTCCGGTTTTCAAGTAAGAGGCAAGATGAACTGTTCTTACCAGTTTAAGACCCCATAATATTTTTTGAAAACGTACTATTACACTTCAGCAGGTTTCCATCAGAAATCCACTGAAGGTCTGTCTTTTCTTTATGATGACTCTTGTATATTGGTGGCTCTATTTTATGTGTTATAGTAACGGCAAAAGCGCTTTACAAAGGTACGTGGATATCATGTAGTTTTAGGCCTATGTCATAGTGTAGTATTTTAAGGTTTATAACTAGCTTCTGTTTTCATTTTATGACATACAGTAGTATATTTATAAGTGGTAAGTGATTTTAGTTGCTTTGATTTTTTTTTTGGTGTGCTTACTGAAACCTGTCTTAATGGAGCACTTGGAAAATGTCTCTGTTGTTTTCCAGAGCTCATTTGACAACATTCAGGACGCATTCTTTTCCACACTTCTTGCACTGAGTTGTTAACACTGCGTGGTTATCTCGGATTATGCTGCACTTCTGGAGTGGATTTAATTGTTGCTATATAATATGTTTAGTCCTGTGAAGTGAATACTTTGGAGTTTGTGTGCATAAACATCTTCTAAATTTCTTTGTTCCGGGTCCCTGTCAGAGGATGTACACTAATTGCGCACTTTCACTCGACAGAGGATATTGTGAATAGCATTTATCTATCCCACCTCCTGCTTTTGCGTAGTTTTCTGATGCACTGTTAACAGTGAACAAGCTTTAACTTGATGTTTTCATGTAGCGTTTACATTTAACAAATGATGTGCAGGCAAAGGAGTTGGACACAACTGTTGAATTTGGTAGGTTGCTCCGGTGCTGTTACTACTAACTCATAACATTAAAGTAATGTGGAAAGTTTGAATTTATAAAATGCTGTACACCTGAATTCCTATTGCTCTAACACTTGAGTTTTTATTAGTATTGCAGCTTTTCCCTTTTGTTTAGGTTTGATCTAATCTTATTTTGAAGTGAAGTTTTATTAGGTATTTATATAGAGAACCTAAACAATATTTTCTAAATATTTAAAAATCCAAACCAATATGCATAATTGGCCAAAGTGCGTGTGTTTTTTTTTTTTCTAATTACTATTACTATTTTTTACTGTTTTCCAAAAGTAGCTGAGTGGCAATAAAGTAAGTTAGTTTGAAAGTCAGGTAACTAATAGCAATTGTGAACTTCTATCTTTGCAAAATAAAAAGGTTGGTGTTTATGATTTTAGTGATGCATTGCATGGTTTCCCTATTGAATTAGGCTACTAAATATGTCATGTGAAAATAATTTCTGGTTTAAGTTAGTCCAGTTACCGAAACTGGTGAATTGATATGGTCAATACAAAATAAATAAGTCTGTCATTGCTGCTGTTTCATCACTTGCACATTTCACCATTTGAACTGCGAGTTTAGTATCACACTATATAGTTTTAAATGACAGCCTCTGTGAAAAGGCTTGAAATATAGTTCCACAGTTAGATCTAAAATTGGTTTAATTTCTTTCTTCTCTGCAAAACAACTTTACTTGGTGTTTCTGACTAACCATTCATACTACCTACACTTTCTAAACAAACCCTTGGAAAACACTGGGGTACTTTTCCTCAATGTACTTCTCTCACTTCTTACCTTTTTCCTTTGCATCCTTTGAACAGTGAAACATATGCGGTCTTCAGAATTCAGAATTGCATACTTGATGAATGTACTGAAAATCTAAACATTCAAGAAGATACCTGGTGTTGCTTATACTTGATTTTTATGCAACATTTATAGCCTTAGGTTTTTGAGGAAAAAGTAAGACTTAGTCAAATCAGTCAAAGACTTGTGCTGCTTTGGACCACTACATGGCTGAAAAGTCTCCCACAATCGCAGATCTTAAGAGGTATTTGGAAAGATGTGAAATCTCATGCTCTGGGCTTCACCTTACAAGTGCTCTGAGGTTATTTTTAACTCAGAACTGAGAATCATCCCCCCCGCCTCCCAAAAACCTCAGTAAATTTGTCCGTGCCTTAAAGCTAAACACTTGGGCTACAAAATAAAGGTTTTTATCTCATTAAAAAAATCAAAAATTCTATTTCTTCTCTTCCCTTGGGTAGAAAGTTTCTTTTAATACTGAAAGACTGCAATACAGTAGACATAAAAATTGTGAATTATGTAGAAATATTTGATTTTTACTCTTTTAAGAAAACATGAAACTGTAATAATTGTAATTTCCTTTCAAAGTCCACTGTACAGTGCCTTTACAGTGCTGATTAAGTAATGTTATATCTTAAATATTTTATGTAAAAGTAGGATGGTGAAGCTACAGAGTATTAACTAAAAAATAAAGACTCTTATCAGGAACAACGGACACATACAGTGCATGCTTATTAATTACAAACTACAGTATCAGAAGCTCTCTGGGGATTACTAGCCTCTTTCATGAATTTATTTTTGTATTTTCTTTCATATGTTCTATTAAAATAGCTTTTTTTTTTTTAAGGCAATGTTCAGTCATTGATGCTTTTCTTGGTTCTTCTGCAATATCTCACTTAAGGGTAATTTTGAGTTTAGTCTCTTTTTGGAGTCTAATGGCATTAAAAACCGGTTCTGTTCATGTCTCTCAATCTGTCAACATTAAGTGTGGTGTTTAAAAATAATATGTATACTTCCTCTTCTCCCACACCCAAGTTGATGAAAAGCTCGTTCATGCTTCTGAGAGCACAAGTTTTAACTGTGGAAGTTACTTAAATGTCTGTTCATGCTTTCCATCAGTGTACATATCCCTGACTTGGAAAACATCATGCATGAAGTTCAGTCTCTCTTCCTGTTAAACTGTCACGTTCTCTGCTCAGATACAGTTGTGGCAGACTTTCCAATGCCAGGCATTACTTAACTTTCAAGACTGTAATAACCTATTTAACAAAAAAAAAAAAAAAAAAAAGGATGGGGGGCAGGGAGAGAGAGAAAACAAAATTCTGATTTTACATCTAAACACCGTAGACAATAAAGCATACTCTACCGTGCTTCGTATCTCTGGTTTTTTAAAAAGAAACATATGTGTGACACTTCAAATCTAGTTTTAAGCTGTGGTCTTTTAAAGTGGAGGTGATACGTTCTTCAGACGTAAGTAATTAAAACTCAATACTTTGATGTAGTTTTCATCCTATTACTTTTTAATATCTTATATAAAATTTAGACAATGTTGATTCTACATTTCAGTGGGAGAGGTATTTCCAGTAGCAGGTAGGGATGAACGCTATTGTAAAAGGTCCTGGTTAAGACCTAGCGCAGAAAACAGTTCTGGTTGCCTGTGTTTAAGATAACAATTAAAGTGGAACGGGGCAGAGAGTAGGAGCCTCTCATGTGAGAGAGTACCAAAAAAGCTTGTCTTGTTTCTTTGAGCAGAATAAAAGGTGAAAAGGGTCTGTTTGCTGTCTTCAAAGACATTCAGAGGGGAAGGAGACATCCAGGGGGAAGTAACTCTTTAAGCTAAAGGACAGTGTTGCCGTAAATACACGTAGATGTCTGCGGCATTCAGATTTTGGAAGAGCTTTCCAATTTGAGCATTGAGAACTGGTTTTAGCTGTAACTACTTAGAAGTACCCATTTCCGAAAAGGGCTGCCTGATGTCCAGTGTGTGTAATTGCGGTAGCCTGGACTGAATACCCAGCAAATCTTTGTATTCCTTTGTGTTGACAATCATCCTGTCTCATTAGAAACTTCCTTTTCTACTTGTTCTTATCCATGTTGCATTTCGTCAGTAGGTGATTTTCCCTCTTCTACTAGACCAAACAGTTAGGAAAAAATAAACAGTACTCGTAGCTGAGCCGTTGAAAATGTATCAGTCAACTTAAAATCAGCGGTTTATTGTGGAAAATGAAATAAAGATTTGATGGGTAAGTTCTTACCAATCAGCTTCCTTTAGCCAAAATATTTGTGGAGAATACAGCGAGTGAACGATAGCTCAGCCAGATAATGTCTTGGCCTTACGACCCAATGCCATATCAGCTCAGGCTGCAAGCTTCTCGGATTTAGGAAGCTACGCAGGGTCAAGCCCGAGACGAGACCTCTCAAGGGAAGGGGCAGGTGCTGCGGGAGGTGGTGCTCATCAGTCGCTGTGCTGTCCTCTTCCTGCCGACTCCCATTCCACGTGAAGCTGGATGTAGCAATTTCTGTAGACTATGGGATCTTATGAATTGAAAATGGGTATGGAAATGCATGCTAACTGAATGGAAAAGTAAATTTTGGACACACGTTTAAACTGTAAAATTCTTGTGCCTAATATTTTGTGGGTTTTTCCCCCTCGATTTTTACAGTCGTTTTTTATTTACAGATGATGCCAAACACTTAGTACCCAACAAAATGAGAGACTTTTTCTGTACCATAAACTTGGACCAAGAAGAAGTTTTTCGTACACAGGTTGTCGAAAAATCTTTAAGGTAAGCTTATTTTTTAAATGGAGATGATAAGCAAGACCGCCTCAGTTCAGAATAAAATCAAGATATGTATCTAAATGTGCATGTGCTTTTGCTTGTACCTCTTTAAAATGAGAGCTGACTTGTGGCAACTACTCAGAAATGTTACAACAATGTGTACTCGTGAGAGTAGTTGAAAGAAGAGAAAATTGAGGCTTGTGAGCAGTACAGTGTTTTTAACATGAAGCATGCTAAACCATATTTCACTATAACTTTATTCCGTTGGGCAGCGTAACATTCTTTTTCTTGCCAGGTTGTTTTCAAGGGAAAGAAATCTGCTTGGTGCTTGCTGTCCGTGTCATTTCCTACTTCTGATGTGCAGTTGGTCTGTATCGGTGGAATTCTGCTTCTAGTGTCTGTCTTGTAAAACCTGTTTCTAGAATGAAGGAACCGGAACTTTTCCATGTGTAAGAGTTTTGTGTGCTGTGGGATGTCCCCCTGAATAGGCCTCATTCTCTCCTGAAATTCTTGTTTTGGGAGCTATAACCAGTACTCACGCAGAATGGCTTGCTTTGCCTCCCTAAGCAGCGCTTAGCTGTAGATTCTGCTATTGTCTTACAGCCTTAAAAACAATCAAACAAAAAAGTCATGATTACATAGCTGCAGTAGTGTAGGTGCTTTTACATCTCAAAACTCTTAAGTTCGCTGATGACCCATACTGAAGCATCGTTGCAGAGCAACTCCCCATAAAGTTTAAGTTATCTGGAGGAGACATTAAACCTTCCTATTAAAACCCAGAATGCCTGTTCAAACTCTTGAAAGTTTTCCTAATTCTTGTTGTTTCCAGTGGTTTTATTGTTAGTGTTTGTTCTTTGAGCTCGCTCTCTAGATGTTTCCAGGTGAGGAACAGCATGCTGCTCATATGGTAAATTTAAATAGGGAATTTTACTTTTTCAAAACGTTGTTTTAAAGCCTCCTTATGCTTCTGCGTGAAAAGCAAACACCACATACCTGCAATCAGGAACGAATATTTTGCTCATACTCCTGATCTGTAACTGCTGTAGTCAAATCCAGAAAATTTTCAGAATTTAACTGGCTGCAATTGAGATTGATTACCAAAACAAACTCAGTTGAGTAATCCTTCAGAGAAGAATGTTAAAGAGACTGTATTGATAAAGCAGAAACTTAAAATTTCGCTTTCAAATAGACAGTAGTTTGATGGGTAAAAGGGAACACAACATACCTTTCAAAAAGAAAGACTTTGCGGTTCGATTTTTGACATGTTAATAATGGAAACTGTAAAAGTTACTAGTACGCTTAGAAACAAGACCCGTTACAGACATTTTTGTTGTGTTCCGTTTAAGAATTATTAAATTTATATACTTTAATCACCTGATAATAAAAGTATTAATTGCATAGTAAAACATTTGATAAAATGAATCGCCTTAGATCCATCAAAATTTTTTTAAATAGTACTGAAGTTTTAACTGAAACTTGATTAAATGAAAACAATGCCATTAGTACTTTACAGAGGAAAGGAAGAAAAATCTCACTATAACAAAACAACAGTTTGGGGGTGTGTGTCTCAAGTGACACACAGACACCTCCTCCCCCTCAAATCGAGAATTTTTCAGGTGATATGGAATTACTATTTCTAAGTTGAGAACACTTTATTAGGATTTAGAAGTCAGTGTTCTGAATCACTCTTTGCCCATAGGTGCCTTTCTGTCTCCACTGACTACATAGGGAACTCCTTCATCCTCTGAATTATGGCTGCGTTAAGTTAGATTCACAATGTGGGTAGGGTTCCATACAAACTGACGAAATGTAATAAAATAAGTCATCCTCTATTAGCAGCGACCAGAGTTGAATGCTTACACTTGATTACTGGAGTGTATGCAGTTATGAAGGCTGACACTTGTTCCAGAAACTTAATTATACCATGTTGTTGCTTATTATTGTGTTAAACTAGAATACCATACTAACCTAGAGGTACTGGAAGGGAAGATGAAAGCTCTGATCTCTTATTAGTCTGAAAACTTTATAAATTGCTTTTCACTAAGGTGTAGTACAGTATAATTTTAGTCATAAATACAACTTTGAATTTAATTGTTTTGTTTTATATTATTTGCTTGCTTTTTCTTACGCACGTAATTCACAGTCTGTTTTTGTCACGGTATTCTGGGTTGCAAATTTATACTAGCTGTAATCTAAATTGTATTGTACGAATATCCGCTGGTTAATCATCTGTGGAAGTAATTATCACTAGAATTGAAATTATCTTTGACTACAGTGATTGAAAACTAATGAAGAAATGTTTTTTTAAAATGTGCAAATAGGTTTGGGCTTCCACCAGCACTGGGACTATTGTTAGAGTGCAGATGTGAAGCAGATGATTTTTCAAAGTTAGAAAAACATGAATTAATTCTGAAGTGAAAGAAGGCTATTTTGACTAATGACTCAAGAAATGTTTCCTGACACGGTGTGGGATTTCTGTGGGTTCTGAAGAAAGAAAATTTTTTTCCCTTGAAAAGTTTGAAGAACATCCGTGAGCCTCCTCAAATATCTATGGGCAAATATGAGGAATTGGGGATGGGAGGGGTTGTGGTATGTGTGTGTTGCATTTTTTTTGTTTAAACTAAATTCAGTTGGGTGTTGGTTTTTTTTTTTTCCAAACTGGACTTTGTGTGAATGCAAGGTTATAGCAAAAATTAATTCTCTTGTTGATATAATTGTTGCTTTTATCAAATGACAGATCTAGGGGCATTGGTCAGTTTCTGTCATAGAACTGCCAGTTTAATGTAACAAGGAAGGGAAGAGCAAAGGAGTATGTCACATGTTTAAATTTAATCTCCTGTATTACCGTAATCCAGTTCTTCCTGTATGACAGTCTGATCTTCCTTTGAATTAGCACTATCTTCTAATTTTGTACCCGTCACAGTCTTTAAAGTTCTTGCATCAAAGTCACAAATGAAAGTACTAAACTGACTGAATCCCTGAGGAACAGGTTGAGTAAGTTCTCTATTTTAATTATTCCTCATTGGTATAACCTATTGTACCCTTCAGCCAGTTCTGTATCCACCTAAGAATTTCTTTACTAATCCTTTGTATTCTCCATCTTAAATTTTCTCTCTGTGCCTCATGCTTTGCTAAAGAATAATCAACAACTGATTCATAAGGCAGTGGTATTAATCTAGGTAAGGAAGAATGTATCAACATGAATAAAACAATGCATAACCTTCTCTTATGCTCATACTATTGACCTGCTCTTTCTTGCCAAATCTGAGACTTCATGTAATGTTGAGGTCAAAATGAGGATTGTTAGTGGCTGATCATTCTTTGGTGGGACGGGGGAATATAGTTGTGAAGTTTGCTCTCTTTAGCCATAGGATATGGCTGCTAAATAGGTTTTTGGAAGTCTCTGCTAATAGTCTCCATCCCAGACTAATTATCTGATTATAATTGGATGCACAGAGTTACATAGATCCAGCAAGAACAGGGACTTAACACTTAGCGATACACGGTTGTTGATGTACGTTGTAGTCTAGTGTTCCTCTTAGGATGTCTGACTGAAGCTGAGTTAGTAGCAGAGTTTCCCCTGATGCCAGTGCCAGCTAGTTCACCCACTGTTCACTCTTTAATCTCTTTGTTTGTACTGGTGCAACTATTATTTATGTAGCTATTAGGGGAGCCATATCACGGAATTGACCTAAGTTTAAAATAAGCCTTTGTTTCATCTTTTCTGGTCTGAGTTACTGTGTCAATACAATTAAAATGAGCAGCGAAGGTAATAAGGAAATTGAGGCTCCTTATGGCTGCACTGCTGCTAAAGGTAATGCTCATGAATGTATACCTTTAGTGGTGGTGCTGACAAGAAGAACCTAGCCCTCAAAATCAAAGCTGGATTTGTTGGCTTTGAAATACTTTAAAAAAAAAAAAAAAAAAGTGGGGAGCTGAAAAACCACAAGCAAATTTTTCAACTGAGAATTCTTACATTATTTTTCAGTGTAGTCCAAAGGCTAATACTGATTTGTCTGCTCTGAAACCTATGGTAAAAGGTCTGTGTTTGAACAAAAGGAACATTTTAAGTTGTGAAATTCCTCATAATGAATTCCTATGGTTAAAGCTCTTGTTTCTAAAAATCAATTCTAGAAATTTGGAATACTAGATTTTTCACCTGTGTTCTTTCCCACTTTTTAAGTTAGTTATCAGCTCTTCTCTTATTTTTAACTTATTTAATGAACCATTGGTCCTTAAGCATTTGGTGTTTTTTCTGTAATTATTTTGGAGGGAAGAGAGTAGGGATGATACCCTATTCTTCCTGATATCCTTTAGGGTAGATAATACTCTGAACTGATTGTTCCAAACATAAGCACATTTGTATTAGTTTAATAAAGTATTGTAACAATACAGTGTCAGAAAGGTACTTCACTGGGAAACAACAAAACCCCACTTTGTTTCTGGGTTTGGTATAACTGTCATCACAGTACTTTTCTGTAAAAAGAAAGCAGAGGCTAAAATTAGTTTCATGAAGCTGAACACCTTTCCTTGGTGATGTTAATACATTGTAATTGAAAGTATTGTAAGAATTCAGTAGTTTCAAAATAGCAGGGGTTTTTTTGTGGATGCACTTGATTTTTCAGAATTCACAACTTGCAGTGACACAAATAACATTGTGGTTTTGTTCAGTCTTTTGAAATACAGCGTTCTGACTACTGGCTATGGTTGCATCAATAAGTACTCCTTAAGTTTAATGGAAGTATAAATTTCTTGAGTGAAGATACCAGCACATGGTATGAAATATGTCTAACATAGAGGACACAGAGTCTTTTTACATAGAGGGCTGTGCAAATGGCAGTTAAGTAAGGTGAACTGTAAACATTATATTGGACTTCATTAGGTGGAGAAATGTGGTGACCATTTCAGCATGTGGGAGAACATGTGTATTTGAGACTAACATTTCTCTTTTTCACTATTCTGTTTTATAGCTGCTAATGCTTATGGCGTCTTTTTACAGGTCTGAATCTTTGAGCATCAAATTTGACATGGAAGTTAGAGCTAAACAAATGTCAGTTAATGAAGTAATTCATAAATGGTGGTTTACTGTAATTTAATCACGTACTGAATGAAAAAAGAGAGATGTAAAACTTGTGAGTGTCTCGGGAAGTCATTTGGGCTGGGTAGAGAACCAACGACAATAATTTCAAGGCAGAAAAATAGAATTGAAATTGCAGAGGAGACACCACTTTGTGTGTGCGCTCTGATTTTTTTTTTCTTTTTTTTTGAACATGCGTAGGGCATTCTCATGAAGTTTTAACTTTCATTGTTATTGTATGTTCTTGTAATGAAATGGTTGTGGATGGCTTTGATGATAGATAAGTATAGTGCTAAAGGCCAAGGTCTGGGACTGCAGTAAAAATGTAGCATTTTAATGTTTGTCTCCTGTATAAATTACATAAAGTGTTTTTCTATTTTAACTTTCAGTCTTTCTTTTCAGCCCTTATTTTGGGGAAGAGTTTTACTTTGAGATTCCAAGAACATTCCAGTGGTTGTCCTTCTACATTTATGATAAAAGTGTTCTACAAAAAGACCTGCGTATAGGTAAGTTCTGGGATACTGTTGACATCTTGCATAACATTTGGTTATTTTCAGTATCATTCTCTGTAGTATTAAAGTGATACATTTTTCAAAACACAGTGTATAGTGCACTTAAACTAAATGTTCTTTTAAAGTTTTTGAAAAGCAGGATTTTGTTTCCTTGTTTTATTATATTATACTAAAATATGTTTATTTTTTAGGCTAATAGGGCATTTTATAGTCTTATAATTTCTTTTTTAAATTCTATTTGTTTTTTCTCCACTTCTGTTTCATTGGAATATTTTAATAATTGTCACTACCTGTAGGTCTTTAGAGAATTAATTGTGGAATAATTCCACAATAATTGCAGTTGTGGAATAATTCTTAAAACTATAGATAATTTTTTTAACTGTCAGTGCAACCTGTAACTTAGTCACTTATAAGGCATTTTGCAGCAACTTATGTAGCTTGGGTGAAAAATTACAGGAGGTGGATTTTTTTTTTTTTCCCCCTCACTGCATAATGGCTCTATTGCAGCTGCTATTTGGATATAGTTGCTATAAAACTCTTAACAGCGTGCTATGGAAGAAACCTTCACATTACTTGAATTGAGGAAGGAAATAATTTGCACCAGGATGCCAGATAATTTGGTATAATAACAGCTTTCCAAATAGCAATCAGAAGAGTAAAAGGCATCTGCCTTCAGTTTCCTATTTAAACATTCTTTAAAACCGTTACGGTTCTCTCAAATGTTTATTATGTTATTTCCAGCCACAAGCGTGTTCTTTATTTTACCTAATCTTGTTATTAGTGATATCCAAGATAACATATCGTAATTAACTTAATTTGGCTTTATATAAACTATTTTTCTGCTTTACTTATGCTTCATGTTCCTTGTTTCCATAAGCTTTTCATATAGCATCATAAGCTTAAAAAAAAACCACTAAAAGAAAGAGTTTAAACAAAAATCAAACTTCAAATCTATTTAAATATTTGTCCTATTCAGATGAAAGTGATATTTATGCTTATCGTTCCCTGCCCCCCTTCCTCAGGAAAGGTGTCAATCAAAAAAGAAGATTTATGCAACTACACAGGAAAAGAGAACTGGTTTATGCTTCAACCTGTTGATTCTAATTCGGAGGTTCAGGTAACGATTAAATTGCACATTTACATTTTTTAAATTAAATATAGATAAGTGCGTGTAATGGTAGAAGTTTATATTGAGCTGTAGCAGATAGAGGTTAGCATCTGTCTAATTCTTGTGAGACAGTTGTGTTTTTCAGCTTGGTTAGAGAATGATGCATATTCTACACTTCTAAACTGGCTGTATTGTTCCTCATGATACTTAGAACTGGCAGAAGGCTTGGAGCAACTGTTTGGGAAATGTTTTAAGAGTATTTTGATGTCTGAAATCTTTGCAAGAGGAGCTATGTACTTGAGACAGGTGAATGATTTAGGAAACTACTGCATCTTTTTTAGTCAGTTTTGGTGTTATCTGAGATGATGACTGATTATGTGACATGAAATGGTTAAAGTCTCCAAAACTGGAGGTACTTGTGCTGTGGTCATTTATCTTATTTTGAAATACTTTCTGCATTCAGAAAGTATCAAATAACTTGTACTTCATAGTTGTACTTTGGTCTGTGGTTCAAGTTCTTCTGACAGGATTGTTCTAATAATACGTAAAAATGAGATGGCTGTAGAAGTTGTAGCAGAACAGTATTCTTGAGCATCTCTTAGCCTTGTGGCTGTGACAACCAATTTATTAGATTTTAATAGTTTTTTCAGATTTTCCTGAGGGCGAGAGTCTTGGACTTGGCAGTGTTTGTATTTTTCTGGTAACTTGGAAGTCCCTCTGGGTAGGGAGAATCCTGTCTACTTTTACAGGAGGTGAATGTGCACGGAATTCTCAAAAAAAAAAAAGGACATGTTATTTTCCAGGATTAATCATCTATGAGCCGTAAATTTAGCATGCAGCTCTTGGGTATATAGGAGGGCGTGTGGTTGCTTTACATGAAGATAGATTTTCAAAACATCTGAATACTGCTTTCTCTTACCTGTTGAAAATCAGTCCTCGTTCAGTTAGGATAGAATGTAGTAGAATAGTTCAGTTGGAAGGGACCTACAGATCATCTAGTCCAACTGCAAGTTGTCTCATTCTTCCAATTCTTCCATCTAATCACTCTGAGTATTCTAGAAAGTCCTTTCCAGATATGAATTGAAATGCAGTTTCTGCTTTGACTTAAATATTGTCATGCTTGCTGTGTTTCTTCTGAGTCATAAAAATGTATTGGATGAAAGATTACTTTTTGTCATAATACTACATGAGTAAGTATGAAAATTCAATTATAATATTCTATTAATAGAATTTAGCAATTTCTTACATATTAGAAATAAAAAGTTTTAAATTTTCCATGGCTTTGTAGCTCACAGTGGAATGTAAGCTCTTATTGATATTTTTCTGTGGCTGGGACATGTGTAAAGCACTCTCCTGCATGACACTTCCATTAAAGGATGACCTTTTCTGCTAAGGTGTGTGCTCCTCATGTTAATCTTCCCTTGAGTTAGGGCATTTGGGTAGGTTTCTCCTCTGTCCTGCTTCCTTTCTCCATGAAACTTGTAAGAGCAGAGCTGAGACCAGTTCCCATTTGACAGATTTGGCTGAAATCTAGTTGGTTTGGATGTGCCATACTGTACTGAAATGTATTCCTAGGAGATTCCCAAGATTATTGGTGGGACATGGCTGAAAATAGCAGGCTTTCACATAGTGTACGTGCAGAAAAAGTACATGAATGTTTATAAAGCTAGATAATGGTTTGGGAAGAAAAAATTGTTTTCAGATGTGCTCTTCTTACGGCACTATACATGTAGTTGACACTTTTTCCGCTGGTTCCCTCCATGTGAGTATTTTCCAGAATTTATGATGTGTGCAAGATGGCTTAGAAGTATTTTGTATTCGCTGGCTATATGCAGGACACATGGCAGTTTGCTTGGTTGGGGTTTTGTTTTGTTTTTTTTCCTTAAATCTAAACTTGTTTCAAGAAAATTGTACTTTCTGTGTACCAGTGATCTATTTCTCATACAGGTTAACTTTGGTATAATGAGCAGCCTGTATATCAGGTACGTTAGTGGTGGAGGTGCATATTGAATATTGTGGTATACAGCTTGTAGATGTACAATATCCATACCAAGTCATGAGTGCTTTGGCACTGGCTGTCGTCTTCGTTACTAATAAGCATATCCTGGATTTTTTTTTTCTTTACAGTTCATCAATTCTTATAGTTTGTATGGGAAATTGTCAGCTCTACCATGATAGGACAAATGAAAGTATCACTGGAAGACATTTGAGTTCGTTAATAACTTTGGCAGTTTCTAGAAAGGCTTAAAAGTATATTAAATGTAACATTTTGTCTTCTGTGGAATTACCAAGAATTAAAGTTGCTGATTCCTACAAAATAAAACTGAACCGGGAAGGTGGGGAAATAAACAGACCAGTCATTTTCTAAAACCACCTTACTTATAATAAATTTAGGCCTTCTCTAGGGTCACAATCCACTCCTAATGCAGAAGTTCTAGACCAGTCGTTTTCTGTTCTGGTTCCACAGCTCTGTACATACAGGTAATCTGAAGTGGAGGTGATTAAAAGTTCAGCAGAGTAAAAGCACTATGTGCTTCAGTTAATATAAGTGTTTGGTGGAAGAAGGGTGATGGGTATTTCCTTTCAAGTGTGTATGAGAGGAGAGCGGCCTCTCCCAGCCATTGAAAGTGTGTAAGAATTACTTTGATTTTTAGAAAGCATCTGCTCTGTGTTTTGATCTTAGCTGGTTTTTTGTTTTGCTGCTGGTTACAATATTATGAATGGGTATTCATCTTGTGTTCTTAAAACTTTGTCCACTAGCTCTTGAAAAGTATACATGAATGTGGGAATACTAAGCAAATAAGGTAGCATGTGGAAAGTTGAGTGGAACAGACCATATTTAACTGCAGCTAGCACAAATTTTTTTATATTTTTATATATATAT
>NW_009205645.1:0-3477 GCF_000690835.1 Fulmarus glacialis
GTCCCGTGAAGCTGAATAGCCCCGCACCGGCAGTAACGATTAGCGGTGTTACAGAGGCAGAGGACTGTAAAGGGGAGAAGTTGGGAGTGCGCAAAGGGGCCGGGGGAAACGGGTTCAGCCTGACACAGCTCACCCCAGCCACGTTTTCTCCCCTTTTCCACAGGTCTTTTCGAGCAGAGGGTTGAACAGTATCTGGAAGAGCTTCCAGACACGGAACAAAGTGGAGTAAACAAGTTTCTGCGAGGCCTTGGTGAGGAAAATCTTCAGAAGTATTTCTGAAATGAATTTTCATGTCTTTTTTTTTTTTTTTTTTTTAGTTTAAAAAGCCTTACCTGACATGAAATCAGATAGTCAAGCAGTTTCAATGTGATAGGAAATAGGAAAACAATGAAGGCTGACAAAACTCACAAAACCAGATTTAGTTATGATTCTTGTTAACACTTTCATTTTCACTTGGGGGCGGGGGAACCAACCATAATCAGAGAGCAGGAAAGGAAGGCAGCTGGCCGCCCAGGATTCTGTTAGTTGGCTGCCCCTGCAGGTATTAAGTAGAAGAGTTACTCTACAGCAGCTACATAACAAATTAGACCCATTTGCTAAGTAACTTTTGATTGCCCTTGGCTTTTCAGTAGATGCTAGAGACTGATGGCGTGCTTTCTTTAGGAAACAAAATGAAGTTCCTTCACAAGAAGAACTAACTCCTTTCTGCTGAAATACCAACCCAAAGACTATTTATGACACTGCGCACGAGACACCTGCAGCGTTTCAGAGTTTGATGTGGGAGGAGAGCGGAGCAAGCTGACCGCAGCTTTAAGTGACGACCGATGCTGTTAGTGCGCCAGATGATGGCTCCTTTATGTATTTGGATAGAATTTGTACATAATGTGCTGTAAGCTTTTGTAACTGATTTTGTAATGAGCAAGGAAAACTGTGGTAAATATTTGTATATTCCTGAGAATAACAGGTGCTTTTTTTTTTCTTTAGTATGAATTGAGTTATGCTTGGTGCAAAAATGAATAGCTGATTATGTGCAGCTGACTGTCTCAGCAGAACCACTGACTTCAAGGGATGTTTGTGAGAACTACACTGATGCCTGAGTATTGCGGGGATGAATGAACTCGGGTACGTGGGAGAGGTTGTACGCACAGGGGCTGCTTTCATGTGGCGGAGTTGGTAATTTTTTTTTTTCCTTCTAATTAATTTTAAAAGAAATAACAAAATAACTTGATAATAAGGTACTTGGTTCACAATACAAAACTTCCACTTGGTTTGAACTTTGGTCAGTAAACTACTTGTAATCCATTCTGCACTAAGACTGCTAAACCTGAGGAGATCTCAGTTCTTTGACATGCAAGCTGCAATGAGTAGGTACAGTACATCCTTTCCTAATGTATGTATGTATGGTTTCTAATAAACTCTGTAAATATACCTGTTTGTTTATATTCATTGCAAACCTCTGCAGTTTCTGATGCTGAGTAGGTACAAAACCAGTTACTTTCCTGTGATTTTTAATGAATTTGTAATTAAAATATAAAATGGTTATTATGAACCTGCCTTTTAGTAGGTTTGCTATTTCATGACATGTAGTTTGATTTTTCTTCAGTGTTTTTCACAAGGCATTTTATATCCCTGTCCTGTTAATTTTATCCTAACAGAAGCATCTCTTAAAACTTTTTTTTTTTTCCTTTGCATGGGTTAGCAGCAAATTACTTTTTGTTACTATATCATAGATACTGCTCCTGAACTGTGGTACTTTCAGGTTGGTTTTGTGCTACCTTGGTTAGGTGATCACAGTAGAATACGAGCAGCTTGTAGGAGACAGCCTTTGCCTAAATTTCTGATGAGCTGATCACCTACATTTCATGAGAGTCTGCTTTTCTTTTGCGTTCATTGCAGTCTGTTTAGGTGGTGTTTCCATTTCAATGAAGGCTCTTCAGCAAAGGAGTAGTTAGCTTGCCATGGCCTTCTGCACAGCTGTGAATCTTGCCCAAGTACCACATTCATCTTTGATCTGGTAACATAACTCCTGTTGAGATTCTCTAAGTTTTCCCTTAGTCTGAAGAAGAAAATATAAAATACTTGAATATATTTGCAAGTCTGACAGCTAATGAAAATTAGCTAAAGCTTCTTACCTTTAAAAAAACCCCAAAGAAACACTGTATTTTTCTTCATTTGCAGTGTGATTTCTTTAGTTAGATTGGCTTTGAGGCTTGCGCAATTCCTAACCTGACAGTGGTTCTGGTTTGCTATCAGCCTCATAGAACAAAATCGAGGGATTATTCACTAAAAAGGTGAAGTAATTTCCTTTTTTTCTTACATCCCTCACACTTGTGTATATACAAAAGCTTCTTAAGTGTACGTGAAATGTCTGTAAAATATCAAGTGCTTTTGATTCAATGGAAATGTAATCACAAATGTTAATTTCCATTAGTTTTACTCTATAATATGCTGTAAGTTCCAGAATTACTTCTAGATGCATTTCTTCAGAGTGGAAGGAGTAACTTCACCTGTACAGCTGGATTCTGGCTATTTTATAAACAACAGCTGCTAGTAAATATACGGGGAAATATATCTCTTAAGAAAATGACGGATAAAACATCATCATCAGCTGAAGGAAATGCTGCAGAGAAGAATTGCTACAAAGGCAGGAAAAAGCCATGGAATGCTGATGTACAAGGATGTGGCGCTGTAAAACCCATCTCTCACACCAAAGCTGTTTTCCTCCATCTGCACTTTAAAAATCTAAGTAGAAAGCTTTTAAACATTACCCATCAATATGTCGTTCCAGTTTTTGTAATATGAATTAGAGAGCACTGGACAAGGTGAGGTCACGTTTCAAAAAATTTGTAGTTGCCTTCTTGATACTCAAATTACAGCTGTATAAAACAATCCTAGTGTTACCCAGAGGTCTGTGTTTGAAAGGATCAGATGAACAAAATACAGGATACGTATTACTTTGCCTTCTATATTAGTTGTTAAAACTAATGGTGTTCCCGAGCGTGGAACTAGTGCACTATTTAACTGAGAAGGAAATCCTGAAGAAAAAGAAATCCAGTACTGAGACCTGTGTTGTGGGTCAAGATTTGTTTAAAGTCTCATGGTATAAAATACATAAAAAACAAGCTTGAGAAACAACACTCTCCAGGAATTGTTACACTAATGTGGCAGATAGTTACGTTTAAGTACATAGTATTTATTTTCCTATTGTTATCGATGTTTAATAAAGTGAGCAAGCTTGCAAGTTTTCCTAAATTCTGCTCAAAATCCTACTGTTGCTACAGCTCATAGAGGGAAGAGAAAGCAAGTTGTGTCTGCAGTGAGATGGAGCAGTACTTAACGCTGCCCGCTAACTTCAACCCGCTGGCAAGGGCAGCTGCTCCGCGCTGCTCCTGCTCCGTCGCCAGCGCGGCCCCAGGCGGGGGCGGGCCCGGCAGGCAGCTGCGGAAGGTAGCTGGTGGTGGCGGCATCCCGGGACCG
>NW_009205646.1:0-307 GCF_000690835.1 Fulmarus glacialis
GGGTGGAGCCCGTGGCTCAGCGGCGCTGAGCCCGCCGGTGACCGCGGGGCGGGTGTCCTCGTCCGCGCTGTCCAGTGCGGTGCGTGACCCATTCAGCGACGCTTACCGGCCGTGCCAGACGGGATTGCGTTACAGCAAAAGTTTAACGCTCCGCCAAGCGGGAGGGCTGTGGGTGACCCCCCGTCCTGCTGGGCTTGTAACGCCGCGGCTCTATGCCGGGCGGGGTAACCTGGTGTGGGTATTGCGTGGAAAACAGGGCGGCTGGAGTAACGCTTGCTTAACGTGCCATGCGGCATAGCCTGCTGAA
>NW_009205646.1:318-2866 GCF_000690835.1 Fulmarus glacialis
TGCTGAACGTGTGCTGAACTTAACGCTCCTTGGGTAGGAGTTTATTAATATTTTGGGTTTTTTTCTTTTCTTGCTTCCTTTTACAGTTGTGGAAATCTAGCATAGCAAGTATTTCCCTAGGTGTCTGTTCAAGTACTTGACAGAGAGAATCTGAGAAATAGGCTGCATATCGGGGGGTGGGGTGGTGTTTTTCTTGAGCGTAAACTGTTTTCAGACACTGAGCTTTGTCAGATGTTCAGGGATCCCGACCTGGATGAACTTTTATTTTGTACACTTACAGCTGTAAGCGTTCCGTGGTATGTTACAGGCAGAGATGAGATTCTTCTATGTACCTGTATGGTACGTAGAAAAACTGTGAAACTTCTGTATAGCCTTGTGGTATGAGTGTTGATTTTTGTGTATTTATTCTTCTGTCATGAGGGAGTTAGCTCTCCAACGAGTGTATTCCCACTAATGATGTTCTTTTAGAGCAATAAGTGTGTGAACTACCTTTATAGGTTATATTTCATGAAAAGGCTTCCCTGTTTTGCAGGTAGCTTTCAGTGTGTATTTAGCTGCTGCATATAATGATGGGTGACAGGATGGTGCTGATGGGATAGCCCCACCTTCTGGTTAATCCTTCAGTGAAACCATACTTGTGACTTAAGGGTTTTTCTGGAAATTACACTTCATGATGTGCATTGTGAGGGCAAGTGCAAGTCTGTGTTGGAATATCTTTTTGTTTTTTGGGCTGAGGAGTGGCAAGTTAATCTCCTTTTCTGGAGACCTTCCTATTTAACATCAAGATAATTTTATCACATGAACAAATTTTTATTGTTAGTTTCTGATGTCTCAGTTCACTACTCTTTTTTTTTTTTTTTTAATGCCAGAATAAATTAAAGGAAGTTTTTTTTTTTTTGAAAGCTTAATAAAAATAAGTTTCTCCTTTTATTTTTTTTCAAAAAGGGAGGAAAGGATCCCAAACCAAGGAGTAGTTTTAGTGTGTGAAGTGATACCCGATCTAGGTTTGTGTGAAGTGATACCTGATCTCAGGTTTTGCTTTCAGTTCAGGTTTTGGAGATGGCAGTGGTCATACTTAAGTTTTCATATTCAAGAAATTCACAAATTGTCTTCCAAATGGAAGCTTTCAAACTTGAAAAATATTCTGTTGTCTTGGTAGTAGATGGTAACACACAATCAGCTGATTTATATTAGTTAGCTTACCGCTGCTGGGAGCAACTTCCCTGAAATTATGTGTGAGGAGCTACAGTTAGAGAGGAAAAACTCAGGAGAAGGCTCTCTGAAGTCCACTTGGCTTACAGAAGGAGCTTGCTATTTCACTTCATGTTTAGGTTTTAGTCTAGGGAAGACATTCAGCTTGTCACTCAACAACTTGTCAGCAATGTATCTTATGATTAGAGACTTCGCAGTCTTTAAAATTCATGGTGATACTCTGCTGGACATATCTGGGAACCACCTGTTTTTTGGCTCTCGATATGTTAGTTGAAACTTCTCCTTGAATTCCAGTATCTGCGAGCTGCTGGCCCTTAGGAGATTGCTCCTGCGATATGAATTGCTAATGTCCGAAAGAACTGAATGCTGCTCAAGTCACCCTGGCCCTAGAGTATAACTGCAATAATTGAAGTGTTTATACTCTAAACAACTTAGAGGGGAAGTCAGGTTTCTTGGAGTGAGTGTGAGAGTGCTGAACAAGGCAGCTGCTTGGATGAGTGCTTAGGAGGGATTTGTAATGGCAGTGTATCTCTGGGTATGTTTTCAAGCCCTTCCACTATCCACAGCTTAACTGTCCAACATCCTGTGCTAAGCATCAAGGAGATTATGAACTGTTCAGTGTGTGTCCTGGATACATGGATGATTCAGCGTGGTTTACATTTGGAAATACAGTTTTGTAACAGTTAAACATAGAAAGACTGGAAGTAGGAGGGGAGGAGGGGAGCACCCAAACATCCTTCCTTTCTTTTGCAACAGCTGCAGAGATGAAACTGTCATCCTAAAAGCTTAATAGATTAAAAGGCACATATAAATTTTCACTACCTCTCTAAAAAAACTTAGGATTTATGAGAAGCAGGATGTCCATGGTTTTGTGTACTGGAGGTAGGTAATACTGTTTTAATTGCGTCAAGTATTATTCATAAGCTAAGTGGTACAAATCAAGGTTTTGAAAGTGAGAATGATGCTGAGAGTTTTATGGATTGTGAGATGATTGTGTTTCTGCGTACTAATGAGGTTGAAGGGCTGGAAGTATATTTGGGTAGATAAATCTGCAACATGGAGCCACAGATTTTTTTTCTTTTCTTTTTTTATTCTGGATTAAAACCAGGCTTGAGGGTTTGCTTTAACTCAGCTGGTGAACTAGCAAGTTGAGATGTTTGGGTTGATTTCTTTACGGATTGACCTTAGCCATTGAGACAGTGTAAGCCAAAGGAGCAGTCACTGGGTTAGGTGCTGGAAAGCGCCTCCGACATTTAGCACTGTATCAATGAAGCATTTCCAAGAGCAGGGGAAGGTTACTGGGTTTCCAGTTCTTGTTCAGTTTTTGGTGTAGGGA
>NW_009205646.1:2884-27991 GCF_000690835.1 Fulmarus glacialis
TTGTCCTTTCCCTCCTGGCTATTTTTATTGCCCTCCTCTCCCTCCCTGTGCCATTCACCTTCTACCTGATGAAAGGGTTATGCTAGCTGGGCAAGAAGTTGCTGACTTTTGCAATGTTTCTGTCAACTTAAATCATACAAGCTTTGAACATGATACTCTGTGATGGTGATGGCAAGTTTGTCATGTCTTGAGGGGTAACCTTATGTTTGCCGTGCTAGGAGCTTTCTAGGAGCTTCTTTCCAGGCAAGAAATGAAGTACAGTTTTGTTATTTTGCTCTTTTCCTGATAAATGCTTTTTTTTTTTTTTTTTTTTTTTTTGGAGGGACTCACTATTGGATATTTACAGCTTTTTTTGGCTACATGTATCAGACTTTTTACAGTTAAGTGGACTGGTGGTAATTGGCTGTGTGACGTAGTTGGCAAGCTGCTATACAGGGCTTCGGTGCTTCAGTCTCCTGTGAAGCTTTATGTATGTCATTTTGAATGTTTATCTAGTCACATCAAAAAGTCAGCACTTTGCTATAATGCGGCAATGGGTAAACTAATCAGCTGACTTTTGCTTCCTACTATAAATATTTCTAGCAAAGGGTACAAGGAAAAGGCAGTAGCTGATTTTCAGAAATATTTTTTCTTTGACTAGTAAAGGTTGTTAGCCTTTTCATTTTATTTCGAATTGTAAAATCTTTTCCACCAAAAACTTAAGATTTTTTTGCTACTTAGAGGAATTGGTTAGCTTTAGTCATTAGATAAAGGTTTTTTCCTGTGATTTCTACATGAAGTCTTACAATTACATCTGGAGGAAAAGTATCTCTAGTTTTTCTATTATTTTGACCAAACTTTTTTTCATGGAAGAAATATTTTTAATGTACCCTTAGGTACATTATCATTTTTTGATGACACTAAAAGCTTTTTGGACTGCTGCATATTAAAGTATTAGAAAGAGATAACTGTTTTGTGTTGTTGTGGGATAGAGTTAATTTATGTCATATGGTATGGAATACCCCTTTGGCCAGTTTGGGTCAGCTGTCCTGGCTATGCACCCTCCCAGCTTCTTGTGCATCTGGCAGAGCATGGGAACCTGAAAAGTCCTTGACTAGTGTAAACAGTACTTAGCAACAACTAAAACATCAGTGTGTTATCAAGATTATTCTCATGCTAAATCCAAAACACAGCATTATACCAACTACTAGGAAGAAAATTAACTTTATCCCAGCCGAAACCAGGACAAGTGTGTACTCGAAGCCATTCTGTTCTAATTTACAACTTAATTTAATTTAAGAAACAGCTGGTCCTGAAAATTGTCTCTCCCTGGGCTGTTTACTAGGACTTTAATTCCTATGAGACTTCCACAAAATAAGATTGGGGATGGGGTGGGAAGTCTATGTTTTTGTTTCCCAGTGTTTGTAGAAGAAGGTTCAGGAACTGGACTAGGAATAGGCAACTTCAGAAAACAGATTTTCACTGCCACATTAGTTATAACTCTTTATGTATATGGGTTCTGTTTACTAGATTGTGGTTGAGTACAATGTAGGATTTGCCAACTTGAAGCTTAGTTGTGGAGCTTGAAGGATTTCCCCATTGATTTTTTCAATCACTAGAGTTTAAAGTTGGATTATAGATAACCAAAACCTTTATGTGTTGTACTGTGGATTGAGCTTTCAGGATACAAAGCAGTTTGTACAAATAACTGTGGCATCTCAAAATAGTCTGGGAGAGTTTTAATCTAACATTAGGTCTCATGTTTTTATTAAGGAAATTGTTCACATCCAATAATTCCGCTAGTTTATGGCCTTAAAATAGAAGTTTTTCTGTCAAAAAACCCCGGTTTTTCAAAAAAATACTTGTGGAAGTTGTCACTTGGGGTACTGAATTAGGAAACAATATTGCCATGTGTGAATGAGTAAATGACTAAATGGCCAGAGGGGTTAGTTAAGATATAATTTCTAAGCCCTTTGCAAAGGGACAGTCCTCCCTATGGTACAAGAGGATGAGATGGTGGAGGCAGCACTGCTGTATTAATAGCAGTGGCCAGTTCTTACTGCTGTCAAAGGGAGAGCACTGTGCTGTCCCTGGTGAATGTTTCTTTTGTAATCTCAAGTAACATACTGCCATTTTCCATTTTGTGCAGGAATATTTGTGGGGTTTTGTCATATTTAGGATGCTGATTATCACGGTTTTGACCTGCTCTCCACAAGTATTCTGGGTAGTTTGCTTTTTGGTACTGAGACGCTGACTTGCTGTTATATGCTGCTGCTCATCCTAAATTTTGAAGGCCTATTCCTTCAAGTGTAACTTTGCTTAGGTAAATAGTCTGTTCCTGCAAACAGTTTACTTCTAATCTTTAAAAAAGTAAACCACAAGTAGTATTTTGGAATTGAGATTGCGTAGAGCAAAAGAATGCAGTAGTCTTTTTATATGGTTGTGTTTAAACAGACTTCTTCAGTGTCTTGAAAAAGAATATTTCGACCTATAAACAGCTTCTGAGACTTCTGGGTATGTGAAATGACATATTATCAAAGGCCAGTTTGCTTCTGATTTAATCTGCACTGGGACTGGGGGGACCCACATACACTTCTGTGAGAGGTAGAAGTGTCTTTTGGAAGCATACCCCAGAATGCAATCACCTGATCTAGTGAAGGGTTTTGATTTAGCTTTTGTTTCTGCTGTGCACTTGTTCATCGTTACTTTTTTTAACCTTTCAAATCAATAACTCCATGATGAGGATAAGTGAAGTCTGAGTCTGGCTTTGAAAATACTTTGGGATGCACCTAGCTTTGAGTACAAAGGAAAACATGGAAATATAGATAGGTGAACAATTTTACAGATTTCGCAGACTTATTATACTAGATATACACAACAAAACTGAAGCTTTGTTTTGTCTCTTGATGAATATGATTTGATATGTGGGTTTTGCAGCTCATTTATTTACGAAAATAAAATATCTTCTTTTAATATATAGTGAACAGACTTGAAAAATAGGCCTTTCTTTATATAGAAAGTATATTAGTTAAGAAAATGAGTTTCTGGAAAATAAAACCACAGAAAATAGAATATACTGCAAGTAGAACAGATTTAGTAGTATCGATAAACTGTGCCTATCTATACTTGTTTTTAATTTTTCTAGTTTCATTTGATGAAAAGAACTGTCTTCTTTGGAATGTAGTTACAAAGTACTTTGCAGGAAAGTCCTAGTATTAACCAGGGTAAATTTCAGAGGTCTCTGGCTTTTTAAGGAGCTTATTTTCTGTTTTGGGGTTGTTTTTGTTTTTGTTTTGTTTTGTTTTGTGTGTGTGGGTTTTTTTGGTGGGGGGAGGCAGATTAAGAAAATAAAATACAAAGATACTTCAGATTTTTTAGTTCCACTTAATGCTTTCAATACAGGCATGTTCCGTGTTAAAGTATTTTGGTCAATTGAAGCATGTGAATTCTGTTTATGTAAACTCAATGTCTTCCAGCTTCAGTAGCAGACAGATTATCTTTGTTTTCCCTGAGAGAGAGTTCTAATAGTAGAATTTTAGCATGAAAATTGTTTTTTTTTTTTCAGCCTCCATGGTCTCGAGAGTTAGGCTTTATCTGGCATGCTCTGCACACATGGCTTCTGAGCACATCTGTTTTTGTGGCATGGTCATCTTACCCTGTCTGACTAGTACTGCTCCCTTTGCTTACTGTTAGCTTGCTGGATACTGGTAGATTTGTCTTCCATGGCAGTTGTTTGAAAACATACTTTTTGGCAAGATTTATTCATTGCAAAAAAATGGGCTTGATGGCAAGACAGTCTGGTATAATTCCCAAATATGGATATATATTTTAAATGTATATATAAAAAACTTCCAGTATCAGTGAAAAAGAAAAAAAGGGGGCGGGGGGGGAAAGAAGCCATGAAAGCAGAGGTGCTGTTGATTAAAATAAAAGTTTTGAGCCTCAGATGTGAGGTTGTTATGTGCTTAAGATATGAGAATTTCTTTCAGATGTTATTAAAATAGCAATGAAAGTGCACAGCACTGACATATTGTAATGGTGACTATGCATTTTTTCTTATTATGATTATGAGTTAGAGTAAGGGTTGGAGTTTTGTTTTGTGTCTGCTGCCTTTACTGTCCATTAATGATTAATGGGAGATAAAAGGGAAAACAATTTACAGTGAATACACTTAATTACAGGTTCTGGTGCAGTTGAGCCATGCATTATTGCACTGAATTTAATTTGATTTCTTCAGTTTTATTTGAAGATGGCTCAGAGCATGTAGAAATTCCACCTGGACGGCTTGCAATAAATAAGGGGTATACTCACTTTCCCCTGAAATACATGCATCAATTTAAGTACCAGAATCTTAAAGAAGATGCAAGAAGAGCTATGTGGCAGTGCATACAAAGTATTTGTACCATTTACTTTTTTTTTTTTTAATTCCCTCTTTCCTTTATTAGGTAGATGGTGGAGAGTAAATTTGATGATTAAGTGGCTTTTTACTGTGGTGTGAAGTTCCTGATATTTGTGTGAAAATGAAAAAGGATTCCTCTAAGAGAAATGACAAACAAGGGAAGTGGGACTGGCCTGATTTTAGTGAAGGAGATTTTTATTTACTTGTTTGTTTTTTGAAACAGATGGCATTTTAGGTTTCTCTTCCCCCAAAGCAGCAGATTTAGGATCACAAAAGTAATTGAATGCCTAAAATGGGAATGAGACACTCTGATCTGGAAGAATCAGGAGCCAGTTTTAACTGTGCGTCAGATACAGATAGGTGAGATCAAGGGAAAAAGAGGGCTTTGTTTGGTGTCCTACTGAAGAGTTTGGACAGAAAACTTCACGAATACTTGATGTGTGATCTTCAGGGGTTGCAGTAAGGAGGAAACCTCAAACCTGGCAGTCAGCAAAGAAAAGCCCAAATCCAGAAGTTTCTTCGTCCACATGGGAAGAACTGGGCTGAGCCTATTTATAAAAGAGGATAGCAACATCTGGATTCTGTGACCCTGGTCATAATCCCTTTATGTTTTCTTGCAGAAGCCCTGAGGTCCAGTCACCTGTACTAGCAGAATGGTATTGGTATCAAGCATTAAGAGCACAGTACCAGAATTACAAATTCCCCTTTTCACTCCCCCAGGTTGTGTCAGTAAAATTTCCTCTGAATCCTGTTACAAGGTCTGACCATAATTATTGCTGGCTTGGAGAGGCTGAGCATCTTGGTGTTCTTCTAATGCATATAAATCAACTTAGTATTCAGGAAGATAGTGTCCTTGCGAGTCCTCTGCAGTCTAACAGGCACTCCCAGTAATGCCTAATAGGCACACCTGAATGTGAGGTCTGAATGAAATGGTGCCAGTTCGTTTCTTTAGCCGTTGTTTTGAGCAAAAGGAAATAGCTTTGTGATAGTGCTTGCCATTTTGTGCAGTAGCTCTGTGGTTAATTTATCCAAGAGGTAGGAGTCTGGGTTCAATGTTATTCTATTACATTTCAGCACATGCCAAAACTTACATGAAAGGTAAATATTGGGGGGGGGATCCTCTGCCCTTTTGCACGAGCTTTGCCAGTGAGTGACAAAGTTTCATAGGGCTGGAAAGGTGGATCAGCAGAGAAGGTGAGTCAGTGGTTCAGTGACAAAGAATTCATCTAGGAGGGAGGCAAATCCATGTCACGTAAGGCATGTCTTTGTTTTTCTGTGAAACATATGGTGAAAATTATATATAACTTCTTGCAGTCCATTGCATTTATCCTAGTGTTGGTAGCATTATTACAGTGAGTGAAGCTTTCAGATTTGGAACTTTACCCATCTGGAGAAATTTCCTATGAAGAAGCTGTTTCCCCTGTGCAGGTGGGAGGATGGAGGGGATAACGTTCCACAGACAATGTGAAAAGGCAGAGGGAGATTGCACAGAATCCAGTGTATATCAACTTGAAGTTTAACTGGTCAGCAGTCCCTGCTCTCCTCTATTCCCCTCCAACTTGAGGCTTTTTTTTTTTAAATTATTGGTGGTGGTCTTTTAAATGCAGAAGAACTGATGTTAATTCACCCTCTGCTCTGCTACCACTGGCAGGCAAAGTGGCATTAAATGTGTTTAAAAAGTACGTTTAAATTGAGACTCATGCACCTTCTGCCTTTACCTTTCTATCAATCCTTTATTCAAAATAAGCATAACAATAAAAGTTTTTAAAATAGCTTGGAAGTGGCTTTTTTGCATTACCTAGTAAAATGTTAAAAGAGATTTTGGTACTTTAGTATGCATAGTATCCACAACTCTCTGGATTGCTCATATATGCATTTCTATCTCTTTTCTTTTTCTCCCTGCTCCTCTCACTGTTTTTTTTTCAGAGGTTCTTGTGCTTTTTCTTATCTGCTTGTCTTTTACTCTTGACCTGGAGCATTTGCACATTAGCGCTTACTGAAATACTTCGTGGTGAATTTAGAGCAAAACAAATTAAGACCTTGCAGTTCAAGATAGTTCAGCTCTGTAGCTGGCTCCACTTGTACAGCAGTTCAGTACACTGTAATATGTAGACACTATTGGCACTGGCAGACTGTTCATCATCTGTCTGACAGCGGGTCAACGCTGCAAGCAAAATGGCATTTGGCTACTTGCATTCAAGAATCTAGTATTTTCCCCCCCAGTAAGACCTGCAACCTGGTTCGAATAATCCAGATTTTATGATTGTGAAATTGTCTGCATTGTGGTGGACACAGCTATTCTCTTGTAACTATTCATTTTCTTTAAAGGAAGTCAAGATAGTTTGCTTGAAGGGTGCTTGGATAAATCTAGGACACCTGTTAACTTGAGTCAAGCTGGAATTTTTGTGGAAAGCTGAGTGTTTGCTTCCTAGCTGCTGGGAAAAAAATCTGCTTTCAGGTAAGTCTGGAAATAAGCTTGCTTCATAGTTCATCTGCTTTAGGCTTTTTGCAGAGTGGAATTTACCAGTAATAAAAACCTGATTATTATATGTGCTGAACAACAAGGATTTTTGAGAAGTCTTACAGATTTCTCTTTGGGGGGCCTGTGTGTGTGTTTGACTGAATTTCTTGCCTGCATTTCCCAAGAGAACAAGTGCTTTGTCTTCTCCATTCTCACCACTCATATCTTTGAAGATCCTTTTTTCCCTTTACTCTGTCTTCACCTTAAAACTAACCACTGTGCCCTTTGAGAACACTGGGTTTTTTTCACAGTGGGAGTGTTTGCCATTCATATTAGATCTCAGATGGAGGTACTGAGGTTCAGTTAATGGTCCTGTAGGCTGCAACCTTAATTGCTTGGAGGCACTGTTTGAGGAAGCAGTGTACCCTGAGGACACTATGTCCTTAAAAGGATAGGAAAATTGAGTCCTTAGCACGATATGGTTTCTGTCCAAGAAATGTATTCAGGTCTTGCTTAAATAAGAACACCAAACATCCATGTTTCTCACTGTGCTTCTGGTCCTAGTTGTCCTATAGATACATGAAATGGCAGTCAGAAATAAGTATGTTGTGGCATCTCACAACATTGTCAAGTAAGTTTAAAGGAGCGTATTTACTGGCTTCAGCAAAAGCTTTGTTTGAAAAAATCTTGTCATGGACATGAAAATATTGTCTGTTAAGTAACTGATATAAATTTCTGTTTTATTATAATCAGACTCTCTGAGCTTGGTAGGACTGAATTATAATGCAGAACCATACTCCATACTTACATTACAATAGTTTATTTTAAAAGCTGGATGAAATAGACTGAAGAGAGAAGAGCTTGTGACAATGTGGAGAAATGCAGTCAATGCGAATTAACTTATTTAACATTTCTATGTAGAGATATCCAATATGGTGGTAGTATTTCATCATTAAAGAACAAAAGATATTGATAATTTGTAGTTGTTTAATATCTTCCAGGTTATCAGAGATGGTGATTTGAAGAATCAGGTTTCCGATATGAACAAAGTAAAAACATCATCTGAAAAAAGGTAAATTTAAAACTATGGTGACTTCTCGACATCAAGCTATTTCAGATTTGTGAAAAAACAGTCTTTTATCTTAATAATAAGATAAATAAAATATATATTATGGATACCTAATGAGAATGTGTAAGTTGATATCCTGAAAAACTGAGGGAGTCAATATTGATTAGCATAAAGTAGTTTCACCTTTAATAAATAACTTTTTAAATTTAAAATTTTCAGACAGTGTTAGACATGTTCAAATATAAAATATACATTACATTTCATTGAAACAATTATCAATTAACTTAATTGATTTACATTTCATGTAAATATTGGCAGAACATAAAATGATTTCTACTGAAGGAATTAAACGACAAGTTTATAATACTGCATAAGAAGCCATGAATTTGTCATAAGTTGTATATCATTCTCCAACAATCCAGCAATCCAACACACAGCTAGGACAAACAAGAGTGAGATTACAGAAGATTTCAAGAGTTGAAAAGTTGTGTTTGTTACTTTCATGATAACTTGTTTTAGCAAATATTTGAAAAAGTTAAGGGATTATCTATGGAACCAACGTGGCTGTTAAGCATCAGGGAACTATTGAAAGGCTTTCAGTCTTACTCTTTTCTTAAGCTAGCACAGGTTAAACCACCTCGTTAAATCAAACTATCTAATCAGATTTAAAAAAAAAAATTCTAAGGGCAGCAAAATAGGGAATTTTGGCTTCAGTCTTAGTTCTTGGAAATACCGATTATTATCTAAATGAGTGGATGAATTTGCATGAAGGACGTGCTCTACCGTGGATTAATTCATATCTTGGGATGGATTTAAAATTTGAATTTAAATGGTTGCATGTAGAATCATCTTTGCTTTTCCTGACTTTAACAGTGGAACGGCTTGGTATCAGAGACTCGTTGTTCCTGTTTGTGTGAGAGATGGATCAAAAGAAATAGTAAAGAAACTACTATGTTTTCTACTTACAGTATGTTAGTTCCTTAGGCATTATGATAAGAAAAGTCAAACTCCTTGTCAGCAATGGGTATTCTTGGAAATACTACTAATTATAATACATAAAGTATACTATCATAAAGAATATTAGCTTTTTGCAGAGTGGCTGCTTAAGTGCCACTTATTCTTCTTTAGTTATTGAGTTAAAATTAAAGTTTTCATCCCTGCAATTCAAAACAGGTGTTTCCTAAATCATGAATGGTGAATTTATTGTACAGAGAACTAATCAGAAGTATCAGCTCTCTAAAGATTATCTGATAACTGTGGAGGTGGTTGAGAAAAAAAAAATTGGAAATGGTTTGCATTGGAATAAAATGAAAACAAACTCATGAGAAGCCTGCCTACTTTAAAATAGTTTTTTAAAGGGTCACTGTAACATGCTGAAACACAGAAGACCTGTTTGCTGTGGGGAAACAGCAAACTCCCTGATATGTCAGTGTGCTGGCTGACTGCAAACAGCAGTTTCAGAGGAAGTGGGTGCAGTTGGGAAATTGAAGGTTTCTGATTACTTCCTTCATTTGACTAATATCTTTTGGAAGGCTTCTTGCAAGATGAGTAGCCAAAAACCATTCTAAGATAACTGAATTTTTATAAGCTGCCATGACAGCCGTCAGAGTTATCTTTCTCATCATGAGCAGACACTTAGAAAGATGTAATGATGTGTTTTAGCATTTGTGTAGCGAAAGTAGTGTACAGTGACTAATGGAGAGTTGTGAATCTAGCAATTCTTCATAATCAGAGTAAGAATGCTTAAACCTTTTGGGAGTTGGTGGGACTGGAAGAAATGTCCCTGCAGTGAGGGAGCTTTCTTTGAGAAGATGTTTTCTTGTTGAGGGAGTTCTCTTTCAAACGTGAACCCCGGAAGTCGTCTGTTCCTCACTGTCTGGGCAGTTGCTTCCTCTGTATTTACTCATAGCTTTCCTTACAGAGAAGGAGGAAATCCACAAAGCTCTCTGGTTAGCTAGTGTCACACCGCATGCTTTGGCAACATTTGGGATGACAGCAAGCTTGTTCATGCTTCCTTTCTGCAAGTCAGATGGTGGTGTGAGGGGCCTTTTGAGCTGTGGCATTTGAACGTGGGATGGAGAAAGGGTTTTCTGCCTGCAGAGACATGCCGTGTATGGGATTAAATAAGATGCTTAAAGAAAGTCTAAATCCATCCCAGAATAATAATTATCAGTTGTCTTCAGAACTCACGAGATTTGGGTTAAGTAATGAAAGACAGAGATGGCAAACCTAGTGGTTGTGTCTGTGGGAATCAGGGAGCAGAAACCGAGTAGCTGTAGATCAGCCATCTTCTCTTCTTTGCACAGAAGGATCCTGGAAGAACCAACCAGATGGGTGAGGCTGCGAACAGCCAAAGGTGGTTTGAGCTGTTCTTGAAAATACATCTGATTTTTCACGTGTGAGAAAGTAACAGGTCCCATGAGCAGGAAAGTGGCATCAAAATACCGCATATATGCTTAAACCTTTGCTAAAATAACCATTGCACATGATTGCTATCAGGAAGCTAAGACAAGTGCTCCATCCACGTGCTCTGGAGTAGAGCGCTGTTTGGATACCAGAGCAGTGGTCATTAATTGCTCTCAGAAGGAAATGGTACACAGTTTGTTTCTGGATGTGCTCTTTCTTTCTCTTTCTGGTTACAGTTAACAACTGAAAATATTTTGAGCTTTGACATGATCTGAAAGAGAAGAAATAGTTCTTGTTAAAATTGCAGACAAGTTGAGCTGGAAAGATCTGCATAAATGTTGGAGAACCAAATTATTTCAAAATACTCATGTGAAATGCAGAAAATGGTTAAGAATATTTGATGGAAATATGCGCAAGGTACCATGCTTAGAGTGGTATACCACTGGAACAGATAAAGGAGAGTCACATTCGTAATGAGGAGGGCCAGAAATAGTAAGGTTGAACTGCAGTGAGAAGAACTTTCAAATGAAGGGATACAAAGTGTTAGAACAAAGTTGCCTTTGGTTATTGAATCACCACTTTTGCAGGCCGTCAAGGACTGCTTGGGCATATGTCTGTCAGCAAGAGCAGCTGTGGTGTTCATCCAATTCTGGAGAGAATGGTTTAGATAACCTTATGAAGTTTCTTCTGGTGCTCCGTAGTCATGATTTTTATAACTAAAGATAGTAGAGACTCTATGTAACCCTCAGTGACTACAGAGTGCTCTTGTGAGAAGGCTTTAGAATCGGTGGGGTGAAAAATGTCTCTTTCAGTAACTAGAAGGCTTCTTTACACTGTGGGAAAACAAGTCTTGTATGAAAGTCTGGCCACAGTGTTCAGAGTATTCATGTGAAGTTCTGTGGTATCAGCAGCTTAAAAGGAAATCTAGCTCTGACAGGACACAGTTTTTATTGTGCCATTCTATTTCCTTGGTTACCTAGCTGTTGGATTAAAAATACTGAATTCCGTGGTGGCGCTCTGTTTTGGAGAGCTATCTTCTAGATTTGGATCCTGAATGGTTTGTTGGTCAAAATGGATGTATTTGCATTACATATATCCAGAAGTCGTCCCATTGCAAATTGGGCTTGCATTTTGGTTTTAGGTCAAATGGGTTGTCACAGCAGTATTACGTACAGAGGCAGAGTCAGTTAGGCTGGCTGCCATAATTCCTGTCCTACAGCCTTTTTGATTTACTGTGCAGACATTGAAAGCTGTCACAGTATTATAACCACTATGTATATTAGTGTAGAATATTAATAAATAAGAGTACAATTCTTGTTTCAAGAAGAAAACTCAGTCATAGCTAAGAGGAAATCAGGACTTTAATTTATGTTTCAACATAGACTTTGGGCTGGTGTTATTTTCAGGAACACTATATTGGGTATGCTGAAGATGTGAAGTTTATTTGGCTGTATTTCTGTTGGAAGACTTCTTGCAAGATTAATAGCCTAAAACCATTCTAAAGATATCTTTTTAACTGCTACAATGAGCACTCATTGCTCTTGATAAAAACTCTGCCGCATGAGGAGATTATACCTCTAAATCTTAGGACTTAAATTGTTGTACCACCCAGTAGTGAGAATGACTTACCCTTCCTAAACCTTTTAAGGCTTTTCGTAAATATGGAGAAATTGTTAGATGCTAACTTTCTGTACGTGGTATATTACTTCCATGTGCCAGTGTTGCTTGAATTTTTCGGGCCGCAGCGGTCAAAAATCAGGTTTGCTCTGAAATTTTAAATGAGTTTTGTCTTTATGAAAACTTGTATTTTCTTTTTTCGTTTGTTCCTAAGGATTATCTTTGCTTTTGGTTGGTTCCAGCTTTCAAACTACATCTATTTCATTGTGAGACCAATGATACACCACAATGGAAATTATATATATACACACACACAAACAGCAACACACACGCATACAAACTGAAGCAGCAGTTCTCTTACACATTGGCTTATGTGTGGGTTGGCTGGACTCTTATTTGTTTTGATTGTGGAGCTAGTGAAGATAACATCCTTTGGAAGTTTGTCAGGTTGGATATCAGATCAACAGAGCTTGTGGATTTCATTAAAATCTTGGGTTTATTTTGGAGTATTTCAAATTCAATGGATAAATGGAGGAGTGGAAATAAACAAAACAAAGCTTATGCAAATAATAACGGCTTTATACTATTCTACCTGGGTTTGGATGATGAGAAAGGATTGGAGGGGTTATACTTTATTTATACAAGGAAAAGAATATTTCAGCAACCAAGACAGATTTATTTTAGATCAAAATTACTGGGAAGATGATATACTTACTTCACAATATAAAGTTATTTTGATTTAAGCTCTATAATTAGTATAAACATTTCTTATTACTGATGTTAACAGCTTGTAAGTATCATCTGTAATCTGAAATTGTTTTTTCATTTAGATGTCAGTGTGGAAAAGTGAAAGTGGGGGAAGCAGTTTCCTCAGCAGCTGTTATATCAATTTGCTTTCATGGCAGTAACAACCTTTGCCATCCGCTACCTTTTTTCCTGGATTTTAACATTTTTGTCCACATATAAACTAATTATTTTAGTAGAGTTAACTGTAAGTGTGAAACCTTTTCACAGATCATAAATACAAATCAAGGAATAATAATACTTTGTTGTTATAAACAAAACTGACAGTATGTATAAAGCTAATGTTATATATTTTAGTTTTATTGCAGATAGAACAGTATGTGTGTAAAATGAATTATTGTTGATTATTGCAGGACTCTAATTTTACAAAAGTGAAAAGTCAAGGTAGTTAATTCTTGGAAATCATAATTTCCTGTAGTTAATTACATTACTGTAATTCAAATGTTAAACATTTGTCTAAAGATTGCTTTCATGTGGGAATGTGAATTTCAAAACTATTCTGAATATTTGTTATGATCTAAAACTGGAGAGCAAATAAAACAATTTCTAGACTGGCTTTGTTTTGAATACTATAAATATTTACATTCATTCTTTCCCTGTAATCTACCTACCTATATGAATGCCTGGTTTAAAATTGTTTCTTATATTAAAATACATTCTCAAGCCAATTTTATGATGTCAGGCCAAAATACCTGACACAAATACAATTGTGTTCAAAATGAATCCAAACTCTGATAGCTTTGGACACCTTCCAAAGTGTTTTCTTCAAAATGGTGTTCTTTTTCTTCAGCTGGTGGGTGCTGGTTTGCTCACTTCATAAATTATAATCTTTTCTTTCACTTCCAAAACACCAGCCTGTAAGACAAACAGTCTTGTAGCCAACAGCCAGTTTGTAGCCAGTTTTTCCTTGAATGGCAGGTTCGATACGGTATCCTGGCACTTATCATAAATTATATTAAATATAAGTTACTCTAATTGACATAGATAAACAACATTTGTACCTATATCTGGATTTTATTTGCTGCAACCAATTTCCCTGTTCACAGTTGCTCTTGGAGATGCTGTTATATATAATTAGTCTGCTGCAATGCAGGCTTTGCAAAATCTGTAAATTTGCCAGAGTTAAGACTGTTTTCCAATTGAGATAAAATATGAAGGTGAATTAGCCACTCCCCTTACTCTGACATAGGATTTCTGTTGTTAGTGGGGTTTTTTTTTCTGATCTAGATGGAAAAATGAATGTAAAAAATCTTTATTGTAGTGTTTCTACCAGTTCTCGGACTATGTCTCTGCTGTCACAGCTGGAGAAGATCAATTTGGACTCTGTATTAGGAGAAGCAGACAATGCCAGATATATTACCTCAAAGATCCTTCATCTGGTTCAGAGTCAAGGTAAATAACTAAGTTTTGTGGATTTAGTAGTTTTCCTTTTAAGCCTTCCTTCTTGTATTTTTTCCTTTTTAAGTAATAATTCACAGTATATATATATATATTTGTGTATGTGTGTGTATATATATGAGAGGTAGAAGTATCTGGAAGAGGGCTTTCTTACAGATTTTTTCTTTACAATTTTTTTTCTAGGGCATGACAAGGTTGTTGAACAAGTGAAAGCAAAAATGAGTTTTAAAATCACTTGTCTTTTACTTATTTTAGTTAATTTTATATATCTATATGCAGTTTTTAATAGGTTTTATTATTTGCAGTGTAGATTTTCTGGTAAATCTGTATATGATAATTTTTTTTTTTCTGCAAGCTACTATATTAAAAGAAAAACGGTCTTTTTCTTACTGGCAGAAAAAACCAGGAAGGAGATGACTTCTAAGGGCTCCACTGGAATAGAAGTTATCTTGTCAACCCTAGAGGTAAAACCTTTTAATCTGTGTGATTATGGGTACATAGCAAGTTTTCATTTTATCATTGGTCTTTGTATTATTAAATATGTTGTTATCCAAGCTAGTCTCCAAAACTTGTGTAGGACTGTGATGATTAGATATGGTCTTCAAGAATTTCTCTCCCTTATTTTTAAATATTCTAAGAAATTATTTGTCAACTATCAGTTCTAATTAATATGCCATATTACAAACTAGATTTTAATTGGTTTTGTGGTTAATTCAAGCTGCATAGTGGGATGGTTAGCTGGGTGAACATCTTAAGTTCTGTTTGATTTAGTAGTGGCAATTTCTCCAGGCTTTAAGGATCTAAACCACTGTATTAAGATTTCTACATAAGCAAAGAAATCTCTCTATTTTTTATTGCAGAATACAAAAGATCCTCAAACTATTCTAAATATATTGAACATTCTCATTGAGGTAGTCTCAGTTGGTAAGTTTTCATTAAGGAGCAATTTGCGATTGTATTCCTGTATTTTCTGCAGACTTTTGTTGTTGTTTGTTCCCCCCCCCGCCCTTACCTCAGTGTCAAGGAAGCACAAAGTTAGATCTGCGAAAGAGCCAAATATTATATGCAGAATAAAAAGAACATAAAGACTGAAGTCACCTTTCAGATAATCATACACAAATAATTTATGTTGTTGTAAATCTAAGTCCAGCATGTTCTTGCATAGTGCAGTCATATATGACAAAAATATTGCTGTTCTAAAGACTTTCTTTATGATAACTGTGGCTTAGATACTTAATTGTTCTTTGGCTTTTGAGATATCAGTTGAGTTTTAATTTCTAGGTGGAGGTCGGAGAGCAAATGTCTTAGTCACTAAAGGAGGGACACAGATCTTACTGCAGCTGCTCTTGACTGCCAGCAAAGACTCTCCACCAAATGAAGAATTAATGATGCTTCTTCATACTCTTCTTGCAAAAATTGGTCCAAAAGGTGATAATGATATACTTAAGTAATATGACTTAATATTTTACAGTTTTATAATTGAAACTTAAAAAGAATTTTCTTTCTGTTATTATATAAGCATCCACATACTCAGAATTGATAGAGGAGAACAAAAGGAAGAGTAAAATAGAGGGCAGGAAAGAATGGTGAAAAATGGACATGCAGAGTTGACATCAGTAGAAGGAATTTCACAGTTCATTTAACTTTCAGTTTTTTATAATAATTTCAAAATTAGTGTGATTGATCTTGTTTTTCTTTGATGTCAGACAAAAAGATTGGCATGAAAGCAAGAATTAATGGTGCCCTAAACATATCATTGAATTTAGTGAAGCAGAATTTGCAGAACCACAGACTAATATTGCCATGTCTTCAAGTATTAAGAGTTTACTCAACCAACTGTAAGTATTGCAGATAATTCTATTCTTTCCCATGTGATATAAAAATTTTTACCTAGATAGGGTTAAAATACCGGATCTAAATGCTTTTTTAATGTTAGATGTTTAAAATAATGATTTTTATCTGAGAATTTGCTTTTTATATCGTCAAATTGCTTAAATTCTAATAAAAGCTGTGAAGCATGTTTGTACTTCTTGTGTATCTTTGTTTTTTGTTCAGAGCGTGTGTGTGTGTGTGTATGTAGTTGGGGGGGTTTTAACCAGTGCTATTAGATGTGTGGAATTTTTAGTAATCTAATTTGCATAAATGCTGATGGTTTAAGATCTAAACAAGAAATGCTAACATTGTGCTTGCAGAAGCACTTCAAATTAAATAATTATTCTCTTTATTATACACACTCAATTTTTTTTGCTTTGTATTATTTTATTTCATTCATGATTGCTAATTTAAAACTTGGTTCACACAGGAAATATTTTATTTCTTTATTTAACCTTTCCCTTGTTCCTTGTGTTGAAGTGCCCTACTATTGGACTAATATTCTTCCATGAAAGCCTAATTCGTTGTTTGGGCAGGCAGTAGGAAGCTGATGAAAATAGCGTCGTTCTTGCTGTATCTCTACTGTCGGTTAGATGCTCTTAAGTTTTTTCCATTGAGCTCAAAATGGCTGTTAAACCTCTTAAATAAGTGCAAGACATTGAAAACATAATCACATTCCTCCAAGAGAATTGATCTGATGATCTATAAGATTATGTTTTCAGGACATTCACTTGAGCACCTATAGTTCATGAAGTCCCAATACTTTTAAAATGTGGAAGCTTTATTTCTGTTGAGCTGTCTGATAATGAGATAAAATGCTTCTAAATGGAAGAGTTTGATACAGATAATTACATAGCTTAGCTGAAAACTTGCTTCATCCTGAAAATGGGAAATTGAACTGAGTCTCTAATTTGGATTCTATCTTTCTGTATTTCCCACTCCTTATAAACAGAAGAAGTAGTAGTTTATTACATTCTGATGGGTAATACTGTTTAAAGTTTGTGTACAATTGCTACCAGAAGAAAGTCCTAATTTTTCTTAGATTCTAGTGGAGTAATGTTGCTGCTAATGATGATGAAATTGCAACTTGGGTTCAAGTACTAAGTTCTACACTAATAACAGCATTCCTTATGTTGAAGTTAATTCGTAGTTGCTCTCTTCCTACTTTGTTAGGAGTGCATATTGCTAAACTCAGTTGGGAATTGAATTTCTGTGCCTGTTTCAGCCGTTTGTGTTTTCAGTGGGCATTGGGCTTTAGCCCATACATCCAGTGTGCATTTCTTGAACGTAGGTCTTAGCATAATTTCTTTTAATTTGCTCCCTTTGAAATAGATGATTTTTATAATTTTTTTTCTGAGAACATGTATGCATAACATGCAGCTCAGGAAAACTTATACCAATTGGCATTTCTAAATTTTACAGCGAACACTTGGCTTTCAAATCCTGGTGGACATACCTGTTTATCCTGATACTGAAGGATAATAGCAAGTCATAGAACTTGCTAGACTTGAAATTTTAGAAACGCTGCTGTCTTGATAAACTGTGAGATTTTTTTTGGAAGAAAGTTCTTCTTTTTATGAGGTATCTTAATAACAAAGAAAGCAGAAGCATGCAATGGAAGTAGTACATAATTTTATTTGTAAAGTAATAGCTAATTTTTTTCTTCTTTTCCAAGTTTTATCAGGATTGGATTATCACACTAGTTATGTGCACAGTAGTGTCTGCTTGTCATTATATGTCTTGAAGCACAAACGTCTAATTTTTTTTGTACTTCAAAATTAACTCTCATGGATTTTAGTTTGAGTGTATTGATTTTTTTTCTTTTGCCTTTCTTATTACATCATCTTAAAATGGATTGGTTTTAACTTTTCCAGCTGTAAATGCAGTGTCCTTGGGAAAGAACGGAGTAGTAGAACTGATGTTTAAGATCATTGGCCCTTTTAGTAAAAAGAACACCAGCCTTATGAAGTAAGTAATGTCTCTTTAATACAGTATTTGGAAAAACCTTAGATATGTTTCAGAACTTAGAAATCAAATGTAACTAGAGAAATCAAATGTAACTCATATTTGAAAGTTAAAGTGAAGGGAGGTGGGAAGGAGAACCACAAATCTGAGAATTTAATTTTACCCAATAGAGTAACACAGAATATTTGAATGTCTAGTTACAGTAGTGATAAAAGAATATAAATGGTGGGGGTTTTGTCTCTTATATTCCTGCATGGAAACTGTACAATGGTTATCCCCAAATCACGACAAATAGATCATCATTTTTCAGTCTGTTGAATTGGCTTCCACATCTCCTTTGTGTTTTTAGAGTGACACTATCTGTTTTATTTTGTAATAGAATTTTCTTTCTGTTTAACTTCAAAGCAATTATAGACCCTCAGAGCAAAACGTAAAACATAGAGTAGGAACCACCAGCAATATTTGTCTAGTGGGCTATTGTTTTAAAAAAAAAAAGAAAAAAATTCACTGCATAGCTTAAAGTGGTAACTTTAGATTCCCCCCCCCACCCCGTCTATTTTTCTTTTTTCTTTTTTTTTTTTTTTAAGTGAATTTAGGGTAAAAATAGGTAAGTGGAGCTAAATGGAGATAGCCCTTTCTTTACACACTACCACCTTTTTGAAGCACATACCTGTGGAAAACTGAATTTTTCATCTGGTTAGCAAACAATACTCTCATGTTGTTCATACTCCAACTTCAGTACAAAAAAAATAGTGTTATGTTATCTAAATCCGGTATTTTTGGTTACTGGAATATCTTTTAAAAAACTGCCCTGCCCCTTTAAGCCCAGGCTAAAATTAGACATATGAACTTACTATTCCATGATGTGAGTAATCATGATATCCTTGTTTATGGTCTAAGATCAGATGCGTGAAGTCTATCTTTACAAAGAGGGTAAAAATAAGCATATACATTTTCTAGTTGTACATCTTGAGTTAATTGAGACAAGATCTTTGTGTACAAAAGAAATCTTACACTGACAATCTTGTATTGTAGTACAGATTGATGAGCATTACTCCTCAATATATTCATACACTGCCAGTTTTGACTTACAGTTTTCTATAATACCGTCCTTTGCTTTCTGGAAGTACTTGTTCTGCTGCTAACGTAAAAGCATGAGTTTCAGAAGTATCTCATCCATTGAGTATGGTTCATAAACATTACATTGTCACTTACGGTGATTTTTTGCAAAGGCTGAAAGTTTGTATAGCCATATTGATATTTTTAAATTTCACCATCAGACTTCAGATGTAGCAGAGATGGATGATATTTTAATAAAATCAAATTTTAAAAGCAAAGTCTGATATAGTGCAACCAGGAAAACATGAGGAAAGATGCTAAATAAATCTGTTAGCAGTAAATATTTTGTATAGCTTTACAGTGTTGTAGATTAAGTTTACTGGTTGGTTGTTGTTTTGACTTTTCTTGTTATGTTGACAGGGTTGCTTTAGACACACTTGCTGCATTGCTAAAATCAAGTAAGTGTTTGACTATGAGAAACTGTTTGTCTAGTCGAGAGATGTATATGTGTGTGTGTATATATATATACACAGAGTAAAACTAATATTAAGTCTGTGGTCAAAACAAAATCAAGGCTAGGAAATTTAGAAATAAGGCTACAGTTTTATCTGCAGTTTCTGGTGCTTTCATATTTGTATGGTATATACATAAATGTTTAATAATTAGTTACTGTCTCTTCAGTTACGCAGCAGAAAGGCTGCACTGCTTCTGCAGAACTGATCTGGATCCAAGGTGGAGAAACAGCCTTTTACAGTCACTCACCTCAGCCCTTCAGTAATGGATATCTATAGCTTAACTCCTATGCATCTTCTTTATACATACATCTGAAAATATCTATTGGATGGCAGGGGAAAATACAGGGTTTCTTCAGCTACCTTTCTGAGTAATTAGGTCTTGGGTCCTAATGACAAGTCTGTCAGTGATGCTCATGAAGTGGAACCAAGGGTAACGAAATGATGGTCTGTTCCCAGACATTGGCTATCTCGGCCGGCAGCAGTGGATCCCGACAAATGTCATCTCTGCAGATTTTACACCAGGATTGTAACTGACAAGGAATTAAAAACTCATTCTCTCCAAACAGTTGTATAAAAGCTACAGCATTCCTACTAGTTTTAGTGGAGTTGGATAAGAACTGACGTGTAATTAGATTTGCAGAAAACCATTTCAGACAAATGACAGGAAACTTCTGTACCCATTATTACAGCATGCTGAGTTTTCTTGTGTTTGATCAGTGTGATACCTACAGATTTGTGTATTTACTAATTCTGGAATTTCTCCTTGGGAAATTTAGGGAAAGGAATATTTCCGAATTGTTGTCCGTATTCTGTTCTGTAAATTGGCAATTAAACTTCAATGTTGGGGAAAGAAATTAAATGTTGAAAAGGTGTGTCTTTAAAACAGGAGGTCTTGTGCATTTATTTTGAGATGTCTTATTCAGTCCTGAGGGTTTTTGACATTGTAACTTCCTATATTTTGTATAAGTAAGTCTTTTCATTAAAACACTTTTCTGGTGTGTAGAGTTCAGTTGTCATACTGATTACCTAGTATTTGGGGTAGAGGTATTCTGAATTTATCAAATTTGAGTGGTAGTTGCTGCAAAATTGCATGGATTACAAACGGCAAGAAGTTTGTTTCGAATCTTATATCTAGACAGTGTGTGTGGATAGAGATAGAGATGCTTTATATAAACACTTCTTTTTTTTTTAATTTGCTAGCTGACAGTATCTTACAATTACCTTAAAGTGTAATGCACAGTGTTCTTCTGGTAAACCATGAAAATTACATGCAATGTTATTCTGAAGAATGAAGTGTAGACTATTGGCCTCACTTACTCAGTCACTTCTCTTTAGGTTGATGTAAAACTCTGCTAAGTGTGACTAAAATACTACTTTAAATGAAACAGTTCAGTTCTTGGGTAAAAAGAATAATTTTAGCATTGATTTGAAAATACTATTGAAGTTATTGGGCAATTTTTAATTTTCTTTCCTAACTTTTTTTATAAAGAAACAAATGCCAGGAGAGCAGTAGACAGAGGATATGTGCAGGTGCTTTTAACGATTTATGTTGATTGGCACCGTCATGATAGTCGACACAGATACATGCTGATACGTAAAGGAGTTTTACAGTGCATTAAAAGTGTTACAAATATCAAGTTGGGAAGAAAAGCATTCATTGATGCCAATGGGATGAAAATTCTTTACAACACTTCACAAGTAAGTTTATTTCAGGTTTTTGTTGTTGTTGGTTTTGCTTCTTACACATCCTAACCTCAAATTTGTCGTAGTTCTTTTATGATATCCATGGTCATTCCTTATTATGGGGGTAAGGATTAGTTTCTGTACTTGACTAAAGCGGAATGAAAGAGTACAGAATTAAATTCATATTTGCTGTTGTTTGGCTGTGACTATCTCTGGGATGGGCTGTTGAACTTAATTTAAAAAAAGAGGGGGGGAAAGTCTTTTAAGTTTGAAGTTTGTTTTTTTTAGAAAAGGTGAATTTGAGTTGGTAGAAGTTCTTCTGGCCTTCAAAAGAGACGTTAGCAAAATTTATTGTAAACAAAAATACTTTGTTATTAGTGAATTCTAGAAATCTGTAAAACAAATGTATTTCGGCTATTAGTTTGAGACACTTTTCTCTTGTCTTCATTATTTTTCTGTTAATAGGAGTGCCTTGCAGTAAGAACTCTTGATCCCCTTGTCAACACATCCAGCCTAATAATGAGAAAATGTTTTCCTAAAAATCGTCTTCCTTTACCAACTATTAAAAGTGCTTTCCATTTTCAACTCCCAGTTATTCCTGCCAGTGGTCCTGTGGCTCAGCTGTACAATTTGCCTCCTGATGGTATGATAATTTTGTAGTATTTTGTCTTTGAGTATGTCTAACATTGCTTTATGTAAGGTGGAATCAATTGCAGTTACTTGTGTTCTCCACTAAAACTTGGACTGTGAGACTCTTCTCAGCTAGCAAAGGGTTTGTGACTGTTAGTGTGGAGCACCAATTTCTAATGTTAAGTTTTAACTGATGAAAATTTTGTCTACACATATGTGGCTATGTTTCTGAGATATAAAATAACAAAAAAAACAGGAACTAAAATGTGGTGTTCATTAAACTCTGAAGTGGAAAGCATAGGCAGCACATATTAGTCTACAAACTTAAACGGACTCTCTTTTTAACTCACTTATATATGTTCTCCTATGTGAAATGTAACGTAGTGCACATCCTGTCTTACAGGAGTGTATATTCCTTGATTTCTTTCTGTTACTCTAATAAACTGGATGTAGTGAATTTAGATTAACATGTGCCATTTGAAGCATTGTTTTTTAAATTATTTTCATTATTCCTTCATCTGCATGATGAGAAAAGTAGAGCTGCTTTCTTGGACTGTTGCAGTCTCTTAGGCAACACTTGTCTGCAAAGCGTTTGTATGGTGCTTTGTAGGAAATAGATTCATCCCATTGTGAGCACTTTTCATTATTTTTGGATAATTAATGTTCAGTGCATTTTCAGATATGGTGAAACAGCTTGGTACGTGGGGAAGTTGCTGTCAGAAAGTTACTCTAAAATGAAAAGGCAAAGTCAGACTTTTTAATATCTTCTTATTCAGTATCTCCTGAAACAAAATATGATCAACAGTCTGACAGAAGATTGCTATCTGATTGGGGTTCATATGAGCCAGACTCAAACTGCAGGAGTTTAAAGTTTATTTATGTTTTGTATTCAAAGTAGACAATAGATTTAGCATTGTGTTCATAATTCCACAGAAATTAAACCTCTAATTAATACAGTATCTTTGGTACTCCATAATACCTATTTAGAAACTTCCTATTCTGTTGAAGTAGACTACTGATAGTTTTTTGGTTTTGGTTTTTTTTTTTTTTTAATTGGTTTGTTATCTATTAAAAAAAGAAGTGAAAAACCTAAGGAGATAGGATACATAGGATTTTCTTTTTAAGGAAAAGCTTCTATATTAAAAGATATGTAGAATGTTGGGGTGGGTACAGCTCTGAGTTTATTAGAAGTATGATCTTATATAGTCAGCATTGTAAAAGCAATACATGTAATCATTCTGAATACACTAGAAAATCAGTATAATTTGTAAACTTCTGAGTGAGCCTTTCACTGACAATCAACAAATTTCCTGCATGGAAAACACTCTTAAAAAAAACATAACAAAAAAACCCAGCATTCAAACTGCATGAGATTTTTAGAAAAAGATCAGTAAGCAGAACATCAACCAGAATAACCAGTTGATGCCCACTTCCACATATTAGGAAGTTAGCCCAATTCTTGTTAGTCATGTGTAAACAATTAGTTTGCTTCCCCTTGTTTTTCTTGTTAAAAAAGGAGGAAGTCTTAGATCCTTCAATATACTGGGTCTCTAACTCAAGTAGAACTTAGTCATTAGTGTCCAAATGTCAGTTCCACATGTCTAAAAAATAACATCTTGCTGTATGTTTTGGGAGTAAAGCTTAGTTCCCAACCTGTCCATACTAAGTAGTTGCAGTGACCACTCTCCTTGAGTATATTTCCTTACTGGTTGAATCTCCAGTGATATGTTTCTGACCTTTTTTTTTTTTTTGTTAATTGTTAGGCCCCATTTAAGCAAGACAAAAAGGGTGAAGAGGGTGCTTTGTCCCACTGTTCCCTGATAATGGGTCAATACTAGCTGACATGACTAAAAGCTGCTGAGACCTCAGGTTTTTTTTTGGATGTGGTCATTATTACTTACTTTGGGAAAAGGTGTCAGAGTCATCTCATTTTGTGCTGACCTCAAGGTGTGCTGAGATGTTCTTGGCACATCCACATTGTAAAGTATTTCTAATGGCCATCTGCTGTCTTGCTGGGTTTTGTGGGTTTTTTTTTTGGGGGGGGGGCATGGGGGTGGGAGGGGTTGTTGGATGTTTTTTGGTTTTGTTTTGCTTTGTTTAAACCAGAGATTTTTGTTTTGTCTTAAAACTGTAATGTAATAAATTGAGTCTGCAGTATTGTCAAACAAGCATTTTGTTTTGTAAATCTGCCAATATTTACTAGTTATAAACTAATATTTACTAGCTGGTTTTCACAGTTTTTTCAAGTGGTAAGTAAAAAAGAAAATAAACCCAGAACATAGAAAATTTTTTTTGAGCATATGTATTGGATTAAATGTATAATCTGCCTTACAAAACATTTTTGTATCATAGTGGATGATGTAGTAGATGAAAGTGATGATAATGATGATGCTGAAACAGAATCAGAAATTGAAACCGAAAATGATGATGACAAGGACCAACATTTTAAGGTCGGTATGAGACAAAATTAACAGGCAAAAATCAGGCACAACAGTTTTTTATTAGTTGCTTGAGTCATGTATACAGCCGAATGTTTTAAGTGTTAAAAGGACTTTGAGAAGGTTTTCAGGGCAATTTCTAAAATTAAAAAATCTCCTTAAACTTAAGGTAGGTGGGTGCTGCTTGAAAATATCAACCTTTGTTGTTCAGATTGCCTCAAGATTTTTATCAAAATCTGTTTGCTTCACACTTCATGTGTCTGGAGTACAGTGGAACAGAACTGGAAACTCTTTTAGCAGTGTTCTGTTCCCAACTGGTATTTCTCTCAGCCCTCTCTTCCCACCTACGCTGCTCAGTATGTAGGAACTGCTCAAACTTTTTCCATCATTCTGGACTGGGTTTGACTAGGTCAGTGTTTCAGCAAGGTAACTTTGAAGTTCTGCCAACTGTAGAGGTAGAGATTAGACCTCTCACTGTTGTATCACTTTGGGAAGGTCTTGTTCTGCTCTCCAGCTGCCAGTCAGGACATGAAAGGACATTTGGTCAGAACTGCCTTATTCTATATTTTTATGTTACATATATTTAGGAGTTAGCTGAATTGTCTGTCCACAGACTGGAATGATAAATTTTATTCAAGGCGCTCATGAGCCCTGATGAAGGGAGTATCTTCCATAGAAGCAGTTATTCCTTTGTCACTGCATTCAGAGGAGATCTCCCCATTCCAGGATGCAATAGTTGGATTGTGCACAGATCTCAGGTGAAGTGTAGTCTGATGTCTGTGCATAATACAGATGATATATATATTATATAT
>NW_009205647.1:0-11792 GCF_000690835.1 Fulmarus glacialis
CTCTGTCCCAGCCGGAACCAGGACACCTAGTCAGACTAATTCCCTGCAGTGGTTCTCTGATGACTGTAACCCAAATCATAGCTCAGCAGGTCAGACAAAGGCCATGACCAACTGCTTTCATCCTCTATCAGAAGACTTTCTGCTATCAGTGCTCTATATCTGGATTTGCACCTTATAGACACAGGTATGACTAAGGGAAACAATGTTCTGAAATGCATTACATTTTAGTCAGCATATTCTCCTGCAATTCTTAACTGAATAAAATTATAACATGAATTACATAAGATTTAATCTTACAAGTAAACTAGCTAGGAGGTTAGCAGGAGAGAACAAGCTCTGTCTTTGTCTCATTCTTCTAAAGTATTATTGTCACAGTTGGCAGTATTAAAGAGACATTGTGTTTGTATGGGTAAATAAGATGGTGAATACTTTCAGAGTTCAAGAAACTGAAATATCAAAGTAGACATCAGAAGTTTATTTTAATCAGCTAGGAAGAATAATCTAAAAAGAAAAATAATTTTTTCCCCCCACGGTAACAGTCATATTACTCATTTGGGAAGATCTACCCTTCTAGATGTATGCTGTGTTAAGCAGAACAGTAATCGGTCTGAAAATTGTCAATGTGACAGAAGATTAGGCATTACATGTCTGAATCAGTGTTCATTGTTATCTGCTCACCCAGTAATCGGAAATTCCTTTTATCTACAGTGTACAACTATTCCTACCGAGGAACCTTCTGTTGACATTCATAGTATAGTTAGAAGTATAGAAGTATTTTCCAGCGAAGCTCAGTTCCTCTGATCTTACCCATGTTAGTAGCCGTAAGTGGAACAAGCTGGACTTGGCTCTCAATATTGACATTATTCAAACACAGAACAGAGCATCAAAACCATACAGGCATGCAGAGAAAATTAAGGTTTCTTCTTTAAGTAGCTGCCTAATCCCTTTTAATTGCAATTGTCTAAAAATAACTTCGAAGCCTTAACTCTTTCAGCCCTGTATGGCATTTTCAACTGGTCCAGGGGAATTATCTTAAATCTCCCACCCAGAATCCCAAAGACAGATGTACAGCTTTTCTATTCATCACAGAGATTTTTAAATAAGCATTGTGTCAATGTTAATGAAGATATTGATGTAAAATCTGTACACTCATCTCAATATCACAAAGTGCTCCTTTGTACTAAAAATACTTTGCATGATCAATACTAACAGGGAAGAAGGCAAAAGACCCCGAGTTAAGCTGTTAGTAGTAGTCACAAAAGCAGTGTTGACAACTAATTTTTATTATTTTTTCACACATCAAATTTGGATCTCATACTTTGAGCTGTATATTTGCTAGTCAGTAGTCAGATTCCTGTAATCAAAATAACTTTGTTTCAAGCCCTTTAGCCTTAGCAGATTCTGAAGTTAAGAACTAATTCTATAATATTTAAAACAAGAAAAAAAATGCACTGACACTTAATCATTCTCAATGAGTAAAAGTTACAAAATTCAAAGTGTGATAGATTATGTTAACATGTGTAACATTACACATGATGCGTCTAGGTACCACAAGAGGATCAAGTCTTAAGAAGAATTTTGAAGGTAAATATTGAGAAGGATTTCTGACTGTTCCACAAAGTAAGTACGGGGGAAAAAAAAAACCAAACAAAACAAAACACCAAGTGGTGAAAGTAAGGTTGAGAAACTGGTTTTCAAGCTGATGTCACAGGGAAACAGCAGAGTGAAGTCGAATCATGGTACAGAGAGGTTAGGGTACACAAAACAACAACAAAATAAGAAAGTCTAAGAGCATGAACCTTAAATTACTGTCTTTTTTTAGCAATAATGCAACATGGTAATTCAATTACAAGAATATTTTTTGGCATGTTTAATGGAACACCCATTTAATTTCAAAAGTCAATGCAGAAGGAAAAATATGTCTTAGAATACCATCTTTCAGAAATAAAAATTTTAGATTATTTCTATTTATTTTGTTTTATGACACATTTGTACTAAATTAAGAAAATCAGCTTGAACCTACCTCTATATTAAAGGAGCAAAAAATAAACAAAAAACTATGTTCTCTTGACAAAGAGCACTTTTTAGGATACAGTATTTACTTAATCACATAAGTGAAAGAGTTGAGCCTGATAAAGACTTTGGTAAACTTGTTAAACAGATTTGTCAGCTTTCAAACATTATTTCAGCTGTTCCTCACAAGAAGATACAACAGGTAAGTTTAAAAGAGTTTTCTTTGTGAAAAAGTCTGCAAGAAACATTTCTTTGTTAAAATCCAAGCCCTCTGTGGACAAACATTTAGGTTTGTGTCAAGTACTGGAAGCATACAGCTGGATAATTAGTATCAAAGCAATTAAACTCCCTACTTTAACCAATGAATTTTCAGTTCCCATATGTTGAACGGAAAACATGGGAGGCTCTTTTGAAATATAAGTTTTAACTGCGTTTGGGTACTATGATACTACAATCAGCTTTAAATGCTTAATTCAAGTTCAAGACTTTTTTTCATCCTGGAAAGAACTCATAATATTCTCTAATGTAGGAAAACAACTACCACAAGTAACATGCAATATCACGCTGACAAGTCACAATCATTGCTTGATTGTCCTACTGCTAATTAATTTCAAAGTATAATATATTCAGTATCAATATAAAGTTACACTCCATTAGACATACTTTATACAGGCTTTTTACAGGCTTCTTACTCAAGGGAATGTTATAAAAAATTCTATTTTAATCTATTGATTTTGTCTTTGTTAGTCATTTCTACCGCTTTCTCACTTTTCAGAGAGTCTCCTTTTTACTTGCCTCAGTGGGCTCTACTCCTTGCTGTAAGAAATGAGCTTTAGTCTTCAGATGCGAGTCATTTAAATGCCAGTCCTGAACTGAGACTGTTAAACTAAGCATCTAGTTTCGTGATCCAAAGACTTTAAAAAAATTTCAATATTTCAAAACCATACACATACATCAAAATAAGCAGCCACCAGATACACACAGCCTTGTAATAGTTCTGTCGCTACAGGTTAAGTTCTACAGAATTACAGTTCTCTTTTTATTGAATATTTACTGCAATTCTAAGCCTTTAGTTTAGCGATATTCAGGAAAGATTCCACTATATCTACAGAGGAAATGAGCACAGACTTTGCACCTTACAGAAATTTAACTAAAGTAGTTTTACAAAAGGAAAGTTTCATTTGCCCATTTCTTTAAAGGTGGTCTTCTAGAACCCTACAAAGAGTAAGAAACTGAATCAGTATTTAGGAAAAATAATCACGGGGAAGTGGGGGTGAGGGGCGGTAGGAATCAAGTGAAGAAGCTCCCTACTCTTCATCCCTACTCTGCTTTAGACCATATATTTACAGATAGTTTACCACGTTAGGAACTTTTTCATAGCATTGCTATACTTCCACCAGAAAAGTATCAAGATGCCCTTTCATTAAAAAAAAAAAAAAAAAAAAAAACTACATTCTTACTAATTTTCTGTATGTTCTTCACTATTCACAACCCAATCCAAACACTACAATTCATTCCTCAAATATATGTAGGATGCTATTAATAATTAAGTATATACTTAAAACATTAAATAAATCAGGATTTATAGACCCAGGTACCATTAATCTTTACAAAATCTGTATGGATTAAGTTAAATCACACCAGAGACTAGAGGTGGCATTTGGGAGGTTGTGTACAAGACCGCACAGTGAAGTGACCAAATAATAGAATTTATTTCCAGGAGGAAAAGTAGTAGCTCAATTTATGGTGAGAAATGAAAAAAACAAAGTTTAGTCATAAAAAGAGGGGACATTGCTTTTAGATTGCACTTATTGTAATTTTAAAACAGCAAACAGTAGGACAAGAATGCAGTAATGTACATGTTCAGTTAAGAGGTAAGTTCAAGAAGAGATGAACATCAAACAGAAGTCATACTTTTGAAACCCTTCTCCATTTCAGGATAAATGGTAATAAGTAATTATTAAGGGTATATCATTCATCGTGATCATAGAGAAACGGCTTCAAAAAGGGAATTAATTCTGCGGGTGTCTGCATGTTTACAAGGGGCCAAGGCCAACAAGAGCCTTAATTCAGCTGGGGAAAGCAAGAGACCCAAATTCTTAAAATACTCTTAAAACCATTAAACCTGATCTTGTCAGAGCTGTAAAGTTTCAATCATCCTCAAGTGACTTTCTGGAAAGATAACATACTGATTAAAAACTCCCAAAAATACCAACTGATACATAATAATCCTATGGATATAGCTGATCTGCAAACCTATTACATATTTAGCTCTTGAAAATAATAATTATTGCATATTTTCCTATAAAAATCTTGATTATTTCTAAGACAATTGTAAAGCTTATCACCAAATTCAAACAATTCTTTCATTCATAAAGCAGAATTTCCTGTCAGGAACAAAACCTTAGTACTTGTTTATTACAACTTTTTGTAATCATTGACTCATTGAATTATTCTGGTATTTGACTACACCAATGTATCTCTACTGTTAAACTGAGTAAAACAGTAACAGAAAACCTGCTGTAACCCCTGCTGCAATGCCAGTTAGGGAGTGACTGCGATCTGAGATCTTACACAGTGCCAAAAGTTTAAGTCACTTATCTGTCAGGCATTTTATAAATTAGGGCTGGTGCCATTTTAACTTTGATCACAGGAATTTGTGATCATGCAACCTCTAATTAAAATATGATGCATTTAATGAGGAATAAATTATTTCAATAATTGTCATAATAATTATCCCCCCAAAGAGAAACCAAAGCTGAAGTTCAGCTTTAATTGATATTATGTGAAGGCTTAAACAGAGAAAAGCTGTTAGAATATCAATGTCATATAAAGCAATTTTATTTATCTTCTAGTTAAGACAGAATGGACTCACAAATGAGTAATAAGGGTTTGAACTGTGCTAAAGTATATCTAAGTAACTGCTGAAAATGGCAAATAACTTAGCTGTTCATATCCAAGCTGCCTCTGCAAACTACACTTTGCAAAAAATCTAGGATTTAAAGTTGAATAAACGTACCTTATTTGTGCTAATGTTTTCCTTGCCAGAACATTCTTATAGCAGCCTAAATGTTTTGATTTGTTTTGCTAGACAAGGCACAAATAAACTCACGTAAGTCCTTCTTTATGGAAGAAAAATAGCACACTGTCATCAGAAATACCATGAACATGAATAGCAGCCTCCTTTGGCATCCAATTGCAATGATACGTAATATCGATTTTAGTCCTCAGTAAATCTAGGCTATGTTTCACTTTAAGTGCCATCCTGTACGGTGTTTACTTCATGGCAGAATCTTATTACATGTAATCCTTAAACTACCTCACTCTGTAGTCCTCAGTCTGAAAACCTTTTCTATATGAACAGCCTTACTGAAACCAGGAGGCTACATTTTCTTTTTGCCATGCTCAGAAAACAACACTGTAGGAAGAGGGATAGTTGTTTGTTTGCTGCTTCTGTGGGGAGGAAGAAAAGTGAAATAAAAAGAGAAAAGTAAAGCAAGTAGAGCTTAGAGGGAAAAAAAAACCACCCACAGCGGATGACCAAGCAAATAACACAGAAGAAAAACATGAGCTAATTTTCTCCTCTGCCAACATCAGAGGATTTGGGACTGAGGGAACACAAGCCTATGTCATGCTCTTTCCTTTTTTCAGCTGCAATCTAGTCACAAGTCCTCATGGGCTACCATAGTAAGAGGAAAGATGCATTATTTAAACAAGTCACAATATGCAGTACTGCTTCAAGGATCACTGCACATGCAATGGGTTAGCTTCTTTTACCACAGTCTGCAGAATACAGACAGCAGCACAGCAAGCCTATCTTGTATCTGATGCATCCCTGTGGCAGCACTCTGCTTTTCCCTCCCCATCCCATACCAGCATGGGAAAGGTGTGGCGGGTGCTCCAGGATTTGATCCCGAAGTCCCCTGGTTCAGCCAGCAGAGCTGGTGACAGGGAGCCATCTCCTTGCGTAGTGGACTGTGTTTGGGCAGCTGCGGGCCTGACCCCTGCACACAGCCCCTCCGCCCCCCAACAGCACCCCAAGGGTGGGCACTGCTGTCACACTAGCATATGCTTAGTTGGAAAGTAAAAGCCTGCTGCACAAACAGAACAAATATCTATCTTCAAACAAAATAGAGAAAATCATGAGGTGTGCAAGCATATTATTAGAATTCCAGTTGTACAATATTGACCACTAAATAATTATAAGTATATACATAACAATCAGCAAAGATGAGAGGTTGTTCTAACCTGTCAGCATCTGCATCCATAAAAGCTCATCTTTCACATGCCCTCTGCCATCCACCAGCAGGAATTTCTCCTCAAACCCACTCCAGAGACATTTGAATTACATTGTACCATCAAGGTCATGAAGGTACCCAGATAAGCTTGTTGCTTCAATCAGGGCAGGTCTCAGCACTAGCATTACCTTTGCTATAATTTGTCTATTTGAAAAATTAAATCCATGCTTTGCCTAAACATGCCTAATAGATGAGTAAGAGCCTTTCAGAGAATTTGGGTAGTATTTTATATCCTTTTCATATCTTTAAGATATTGGCTGCTGGCAAAGCTTCTAGCTAGACAGATAGGTGAATCTTAATCCTGTAAGGATATTCTTAACTACAAATACAGTTTGGAAGCAGTACTACTGAAGGAATTACTATCCACAGTGCAGGAGGATCAAGGAATAGGCAGCTTTAGAAAGCAATATTGGGTGTCTATTCTCCAAGTATGTATTGGTCTGGTATGCAAGCCCTGAAGTCAATCTGGAATCAGAGTACTGAACAGAGGGATTTTTTTGAGTCTAGTAAATGCTGACAAGAGAAGCTACATCTTCGCAAGCAGGAAGCCACAAACGTTTTGTTCTAAGTTTACTTGTACTACACAAAAAAATTAGTATTTATTTGATTTAGTAAACCCTAGTTTAGAAAGCTAGCCTCAGAGGAAGATTTTATGTGCACAAGTCAGTCTATGCTTTGCATCACAAATATTAAGCTAAGAAAAATAACTCATGCTGCAGACAAATTGTTCTAGTATTCCACAAGTCATTGCACAACAATGAGAAAGGTATTGTGAAACTCTAAATGGAGGCTTTCTGGTAGTTTATTTAATCGCACTTATTTAAATTGTTTAAGTGTGCCAGATTAGTTTAAAGTATTCATACATTGTGTGTGCTGAACATCAGCACTATTCAGCTGCTCATGGTTCACAGGCTTTTAAATTGGTAGAGAACTATTAATGAAGTGGAGAGATTGCGTACAAGAGTTACATTAGAGTCACATAACTACCTATGCTTGTAAGTCCGTTCAATGCTTCTCAGAAAATTTAAGAAGACCTGACAAAGCAGTTGCAACAAATTTTTTGAACAATTTTTTTATTACGATTAGCACACTACCCCTAAGGTACCATACCACTAGGGACGCAAAAGGATTCTGAAAATTGTAGCTGCCTCTCCAGTTATGAAGCAGATTACTCAGTTTTTGCCACATGGCCAAAGTTACTTATTTGAATTACATAGAAATAAAGTTTCCGTGGTAGGAAGTGTACTTTGGAAGACTTACACTGATAGTGTGTAACCAGCAGTAAGACATTACATGAATTTTAAGTAATTCACATAATATTAAGTTACTGAAAGGGTATGTTATGATATACAGCAAATACGGGTTATATGGTTAATGCCACAAGTCCTGTTCCTCAAGTAAACTTTGTTTTTTAAGGTGCTCAATATTTGTCAGCAGTAGGAGAAGGAAGTAGGTTTTTTCCTTCTTCCTGATCTCTAATCACAATTTTAAAGTTGAAAAAAATCCAAGCATTAAGTTAATTCACTATAAAAGAAAATACTATGGCATTGACGAAATAATCAGTCTATAGTGCTCTGAATGTATTGCCAAGCCAATATCCTGTGTTTGTGAATATCTGATAATTCAAGTGACTCATGGCCATCAGAAGAACTTCAGTCTCCAATAGAGATGTATAGGTGGCTTGTTCATTGCTGTATGAGGGCATCATATACAGTACTCTGTAAATAAAGAATGTTAAACTGTGGATTTGAAAATAATACTTCAATTTTATTTAACATAAGACACTTATATCCCCATATCACATTGATTCTCACTAAAGTACTATTTTAGAAGCTTTCAGAAAACATTTATGGTAAATTAATTCTTCAGATATGCATTTCAGCTTCAAAGTGTATTCTACTCAATATATTACAATATTTCTACAAAATTGCTAAGTGTGGCACAGAAGGATAAGAGGAAGAATCCCAGCTGGCAGTCCTTGTTGGGAATGTCTTACAGGCAGTGTTTATAAAATAAAATAATGGCCAGGAAAAAATACAAAATAACATAGTAGAAAATTGTAAAAAAGTCATCATTTACAATACTGAATATGAACCAAGTACCACCTTTTTCTTTTTTCCCTTAAGTATCGTCTCCTATAAATATTTTTTCAGGGATAGGCTTAATTTTTTCAGGACAGAGTGAGAAATAACTAAAAAATTTAAGGAGTAGACAATGGACTGATATGGTGTTTTACAGTTTTATAAGCACACAGAAATTACGGATCAGAACTGTACTAATAGGACTGGCATAGTATTTACTTTTCTGGAAACTTAAGTTTTGTTTCTTATTTTTAATTTCTGCTCAGGAGAAAGTTATTCTTGGTCACATGTCAGAATCAATAACTCATTGTAGTATGGGAGGGAGGAGGGAAGAAACAGGGTCCCATGTCAGGAAAATTCCCATGATTCACATTTCTAAAAGATTCATGTTCCAAAAACAGATAGTAAATAACTGTAGGAAATCAAAGGAAGAAAATTGGTTTTGTCTGAAAATGATTTTTTTCCCCTCAAAAAAAATCAGCTCCTTTTTATTCTAATTTCAGGAAAATAATTTCTTGAATTATATTTTGCATAAATATATTAGTCAATAAGTTGAACTTATTACCGTTTTTCAACTTCAGTCACTAAAGAGCTGAAAAAAAAAATTGCAGAACAAGCATTTAATGCAGAAGATATTTTGGCTATTCTTGTCTTGCTGAATTATAGGGTATAAGGCTTCTCATATGCCAGCCATCTCTGCTTGCTAAGATGACTAGATACTAACAGGACATAAATCATGTTGACAAGTTTCTCTTTTAATGTATAAATCTGCAGTAAGGTAAAGCATGCTACTGCACAGTAACTCAAAATGTGACACTTCAGGAATGAAAATAATCAGTCAGCTCTCTTTATTAGTTTCTGCAGCCACTTTCAAGGCAGTGCAAGCATGAAGAGGGCATGCAATATTCAGACTAGTAAGCCTGTCACACCAGAAATCCTCAATGAGAAACTTAACAAGCTTTTCTTTAATGTGTGATCATTGTATATAGTCCAGAAACTGAAAAAATCTTCAAAATTTCATTGGTGTTATAGCATATCAGGGGATTAAGGAAAAGCTAAACTCGGAGAGATGACTATTCAGCTAGATCTGAAAAGTGCCATTCTTACAGCCTTATTTATATTTAGAGCTGGTCAAAATTTTTCTGACAGTACATTTTTATCTCCATCACTACATCCTGTCATCTATTACAGATAATCACTCTATATAATCCCAAACTGCTCAATTTCATTATAACCTGAGTTCAAATGTCTATGCTTCCACTGCTCATGCAAAGAACAGAATCATTCCAGAATCCCTCCTGCAGACCTCTCCCTTGTTACAAGAGTTAGGTGTTCACTTAAGTAGTTTTCAGCCCCTAGGTAACAGTGTTGAGGTGTTTTGAGATGCTGTAAAGTAGACTCCACAGTGATCAGTCTAGGGCACCTTGGAATGCAAAAAGATGACATCAGCAACAGAAATTGATGTTAGAGAATGAAGCCTGCACTGCTGTCCATTCTTGTAGGTACACAAGTGGATGGTGAATGAAATATGACTACTATTTGGCAGCCAACAAGATGTTCCAAGTACCCTTTATATTACCATAATTTCTACATGAGCTCTCACGATCTTCTCCTTTAGCTACTGTACCAGTGAAGATAAATAGCAGCATTCAGCACCTTCAACTTCATGACCTGGTCATACATGATCACCTGAGCTAGCCAACAACTGAGCCTTTGAAGCTGGTTAGACACAAGAAAGCACCAGTATTGTGTGTCCTCAGTACATACATAGCTGTAGATCCCCAGAGATGTCATTAGCATTTAAGATCTTGCATTGAAACACCAGAATTCTGTGGGGATTTTAAGAACATAAGAGTGAGAACATTGCATTCTTCATGGGCTGAAGCACTTTTAAGCTTTATTCATTAGTAATAAAAATGCATAGGGTCTCATGCAAGTCAGGTAAGGAGAGTTCGTTGAAGTCCCTGAGAGCGCACTATTGCTTCAAGATACCATACTAATTGAATATCACAGTCATTTACCCATAATTCTGTAGGCATCTGACAAAACCACATGCGCATTCTAATGACTGTTCTCCAGTCACTGCACAGCTATTCAGCATTTTGAAATCTCCATTATGGTATGAAAAAAATGGAGAAAAAACCAAACATCTGCATCCTTAAAGGAAAGAAAAATGTCTTCATCTATGCTAAGAGATTATGAAGGGAAGATGAACAGATTTGACAAAGACCTGCCAGGATATTTTATTTCATCTCTCCTTTCAAAATGGGAACAGAAGAAAACTCAGTTGATACACCATGAAAGACATCTATAAATTTGTGATGTTCTGCAATGCAAGCTTAGTGCTTTATATTCTCAAAGTTAACATTTGTTGGCAGCCTTCTCTCCTGCAACCCTCTTGTATCTTACTGGGTATAACTTGGAGGCTTTGGGGAATTTTTTTTGCTGCTTTGGATATACATCAGTTGTGAACAGGAGTTTAAGCTAAAATTCTCTCAAATAAGAAACATGAAGGAAAAAAGCAGTTAATGATAAACTGTTACAAGAGCAGTCCACAATTTAAAAAATACCTAATATTTTTAAATCTTTCAAGCACCCAGGCCAGGATTCTGAATTTGATGTGGTAGTGTATTCAGATCTAGGCTCTGAACTGGAGTATTGTGCAATAGATTTATAAGTATTTGGCTCAGAATTTCTATTACCATATGGCAACTGAAAATTCTTAGTTCCAGCACCAGTCACACAAAGAAAAATAAGAGCTAGAGATGGCTTGAAGAAAAACACTTTGAAACACCCTCCCCCCAGTTGTATTAATTAGAAGTACAGGCATACAGTATAGCCAGAACAACAATGTGTTTGTGGATGGGGGGAGAAATAAACTGAGAACAGACTGATAGCAAATTCTCTATCAAAGGAAATCAGTGGTAATTCCCCAGGAATTAAAGTGCAGAATGTTCAGACCCATTTGTAGTCCACATTTATAAGACTGATTAGCCTTTAAAACACAGTAAGTTTCCAGATCAAATTAGTATTTTAATAGAACAAACTCTACATCATTCACCTGCACATACAGTAAAAAATATTGAGGCCCAACATAATTTAGAGAACTTATATGATCTTTTTCAAGTTCTACCTAAATATTAACTTTTTAAAGTTAAACTTTTGATGAGAACATTGTACAAAAACATGCAGATGCAAGTACAAAAAGTTTAGGGAACAGCATGAATGTTTATGAACTCCCTGCTAGTCTATCTCTTGCTACCTTCTACAAGGTAATTTGAAAATTCTCAAGTGAAAGCAGCAGCAATATTGCTGAAGTCTTCAAAGGCATGAGAAGGACAATTGTTTCCTTTCAAATACTCTGAGGAGTGTTGTTTTTTTAAATTTCCAAATAAGGCAG
>NW_009205647.1:11806-43103 GCF_000690835.1 Fulmarus glacialis
AAGGATTGTGAGATAAAGTGAGAATATACAGTTGTGAAGTAGCATAAGTGATTGGAAATGTTTTAGAATTTAAGTAGTTAACTATTTGTAGCCTGTTTATAGTATCTGATTCCCTCTCCCCCAATTTGTATATTTTTTATGAAGCAGCATATAATTAGACATACAAGCAGTGCTACACCAGTTTCACAGTACTTTGTAGTTTCCCCCACATATTTTTCCCTGAGCTACTTATGAATCTTGGTGTCTGTTCTGAGTGGACATACCTAGCAATACAGAAAATTTGGGGACTAATAGTCTGACTTGTAGCTGCATTCAAGTTAATCTAGAAAATGCTGTATAGAATTGATAAGAATGTTTGGACAGAGATTGAGAAAGCAGCACTTTAGAAACTGAGCTGGAAGCTTTGATCTCTTCCTCTCTGGTCTCTCAAGCAGCATAATTTAAATGCAGGGCTGCTAGTAGAGTTCAGATTCTGGAAATTCTCTCTCAAAGATAAACCAAGTAAAAAGATATAGTCAGAGAACAGCTCCTTCCCCATGTTCCACATGAGAGGCACATCTTGGGAATTAGGAACATTGGTCTAGAAGGCAAGTCAAGGGTAATCAGTTCTAGTTCCCCGGCAGACAGCTATGTTATTAATTATTGACCATTTCACAATGACCTTCAAGCAGTACTTCAGAAAGAAAATAATACAGTGTGGGTCAGACTAAATCTATGTAGACTTCTTCCAAAGAGGGTTTTCCGCCACTGTAGGGACATCTATAATGTATAGCTGTAGTAATGAAACAAAATGAAGTTAGATATGGTTTGGAGTACATACTAGGCCTGAAGACACAGCAACTAGTCATTTCATTATGTTTTTCTCAGGTGAATTAAAAATTTAATTACAGATTTTGACTAAGTTGTTCCATGAGCAGCAATTTAGCAACTCTTTCCACTGAAAATCTTGAACACTTAGATAAACAAGCCAGTTACAGGTAAAAGTGTTTCAAAATAGGAAAAAGAAGGTTGAGAATCAGTTAGATGACATTATATGTCCAAGGAACACGAAATGGGTAAATGTGAAGAGCTTAAAAAAACACTGGGAATTATTCTGTAGAACTGCAGCAAAAAGAATGCAATAGGCTGTTCAATAAAATAGGCTATCCAATAAAACCACACAGGGAACGATTCAGCTCAATTCATAAGTTCTTTATAAATTGCCTTAACAATATCTTAGAAATCATAATATAGGGCTATATAGAGCAAGGATAGCATACTTCAACAGGTATATCCACCTGTCCCGAAACCGAAAATATTGCATGCCTTACAACAATAAAATAATTCAAATATTTTTCTCAAAGCGCCAACTTTGCTTTTTCAGCCAGTTTTTTTTTTTAAAAAAAGGAGCAGAAAACCTACATCACCCACGCTAACCACTACCACCTATTTTCTGGAACAGCATGATGCAAAACAGAGCTCATTAGACTTTTTTATATGCCAAGCTAATAAAAGTACCAGATTGCATGTTAAAAGCTGGTAATTAAGTTAGTATCTAAGCCCATAAAGCTACTACTCCTATTCTGATCTGTTAATCAGATGTGGAAGCTCAAACCACAGCAAGAATCTAAAACAAAGAACAGGTTCCTTGATACAAAAAAAGGTATATTTAAACACGACTATGTCGTAGAAAACTTCAGATGTGTAGGATGGTCTTTAACTTCTAAAACTGGTTATAAATATTAATACAAAATCATAACCATTTAATTCTAAACCTCTTTCTAAATTTGTAACAAGGATTTCACTAACCAACTCTTTCCTATTCAAATATATTCTAAAATGTGAAGGCAAGAACTGTCACTTTAAAACCACCTACAGTCTTTTAAAAAGGTTCAGTGTAACCTACTGCTAGATTTACAATCAATTCCCCAGAAAGATTCTTGACAAACTCTAGAGGACAGGAATCAGGTTTACTTATAACATAAGTAGTCTTGAAAACACTGAATAAATAGGGCTATTCTGGTTTACATTAATTGAGGCTCTAGTCTTGGATATCTTTCCTTCCATGAATAGAAAAACATACATAAGACACTGAGATCTTCAAGTACAAAGCTGTGTAAACTAATCTTAAGAAAAATAGCTTATGAATTAGTTTAAATGCTGCTTCAAAACTACATGTCCCAATAACAAGGATTGTTTCATAAATTACTGTCAAAATCTTTGTTACAGAGGAGTAACTTGCTTAGTTGCTTTGAAAGGAGTACTCCCATCTGCTTCTTCATCTCCAAAAGCAGATTTCTCTTTTACATCCCAATTCCAAAAGCTCCAGGCTTCCATCTTTGTGTTCCCCACCATCACCTATGTCACAATGCAGTCTTTTGTAAATCAAAAGTGCTTTGGCTTTTATGTTACCCATGATACCATTTCCTATAGCAGAATGAGTGCATGCATAAAGTCATACATACAAATCCCACATGTCAAGCACTTAAACAGTCTTACAATTCAGTTTATGTTGGTTTGGATTTTTTTTTTTTAAGCTGCAGAATGGATGTGTCTTAGGGTTCCTCTCAAGGCTTCGGAGGAGAGTGCTCTTATAAGTACTGACCTCTATTTCCAAATTTATAGTTTATAATTCCAATCCCATTCTCTTCATCTAATCACTAGGAAAGAAGCTCAAGTGCCCCAGTCTGCACCTTTTCTTGCAGAAGCTCAACACTTCATATTTTTCTCCTTGTGTTAATTTAAACATGGCTGAAGCACACCTAATACAACCAGCCTGAAGCAGAAATTCAGCAGTTAGAATGATCAGGAAACATAGCAAGTGATTAGAAGTTTAGCAAAGCAATTGAAAACTAGGAACAAGGACTTAAAATTATCAATTAGATCTAGGTCTGCTATGTGGTGGTGTATGACGTTCTAGTTAGCATGTTAAAAAAGGCTTGCATTAATTAGAATAATGAATCTCCCTATTGTTCAAGTCAGCAAATCAGCAGAAGAACAATTAGTATAATTTATTTTTTTCCTTGGCTAAGGAATACCTCAGACAGCAATTTAGAAGGACATCCATTCTGAACTCTAGTCAATAGTGTTTCCCTACTTTAATAATTGAATAATGAATTATTTTATTATATATGCATTCCTAAACAAAGACCTAAAAGGTCTTTAACTCCCAAATCCTTGGTTAATTATCTTTAGGGTTTTGGCACTACTATTAAAACTTGAAGTATACATGAAAATGTCTTTTTGCATGGTAGTTCTGTGCACCAGGAGAACACCCCAGTAGAATCCTATATTCAAATACATTGTAATTCATACAGGGAGGGAAGAGAAGTGCAGCAGAATGTTTTCTTTATTACCAAAGAATCAAATACATACATCACAATAAATTCCACATTACATATGCAATCCTAACTTGCAGTATAAGTCTTCCAAACATTCTGTTAATGAAATTCAGAAGTATTGAGCAATATAGTCATGATAAAAATAAAGATTAAACAGATACCAACGTTAAAGATAAAATACTTATGCACAAATTAATTTCCTGCCATGCTGTCCTATTATTTCAGTTTGTAAAGGATTCATCTGAACACATGCAGATTTGGGCCCACAAGATGGTCCTGAATGTTAATGCAAGTTAGCTGAATATCTTGAGCCAGCAACATTGGCTTTTAAGTCTCAAATACAGACTCCCATTAAATTCTAACCTGTGACAGTATCTCTAAAACATCTGGTTAAATTCCAGAGGCCAGGAAGGTTATTTTCCAAAACTGTCAATTCACCGATGTCATTATCCCTCAAACAATGAAAAAAGGTTCAGAATTCATCTTCATTTCAAAGTTTGTAAATATGATTATGTAATTCAGGTTTAAATTAGTTGCATGCTGTAAAATAACAGTATAATGCTTAAGACAGAAATTATGTTCCAATATATTGATAGGCTTTTGTTGGGTTTTGTTTGGTGGGTTTTTTTTTAAGCACCACCATAATATTATTGTCTACTCTTCATTTTAAGATTCCTTGGCATAGGTAGGTTTTGGGTTTTTTTAAACTGGTATATCAACACTATTATCTGGGGGAAATTTAAGAAATTGGCTTTTAACATGAAGAATTGTATATGCAGAGTAGGAATGAGAGAGAGACAAGATACTCAGTGTAGAAAGGGGGGAATTAGAAAGTTATTGAGAATGCGGAACTAAATTTCTTCACTTACACACATTTCTAAGTCTATGCCAGTTCTTCAACATAATGATTTAGTACCTCTGGACAGTTTCATCAGCCACATTGCTTGAAACAAATACACAGCTTTCACAATACCCAATAACTCTGGAATCTGAGTGGAAAGCTGTAAACAGAAATAAAAGGCGCCATGCCTTGAATAGCTTAAGTATGAAGCCAGCTTTTTTTTTACCTTCCTTTCTAGATAACAGGCACCTCTGTCTATTATAGACACACACACACTAGAAAGTAACAGAAACAACTGACAAGAAAAAAAACAGAACTCCATAATTCTAGCAGGCTGTATTTAGAGTATCACAGCAAGTCCTTCAGCCATACAGATTTAGTAGTTATGAAAGAGATGGCTAGAACACACGAAACAAATAGATGTAGCAGACTTCTGTTTCTCATTGAAGCAGTTTCCACCAACATTAGAAATACAGCTGCACTGCAGTTACCACTGCACTCTGAAATAACCAGACATCTGCAGTGAATAGATGCAGTATTTCTAAAAATCAATTTACTTTCTGGGGACATGTTTAGTATTAATCAGTGAGGCTTCAGCACAGAACTACATGCTACAGGCACAAAGATTTCAATACCACTTGTACTAGATTATCAGTATTGATTCTGAGGAGACACTTAAGTCTCATCAAAAATCAGAGGCCCATTATTATATATGCTGAAAAAATACATCTTGTATCTGTAAGACTACCAAGTATCCCACAAACAAATAAGAATAAATTAGTATAATAGTCTTATATTTGAGCAATCTCTTAATATTTGTTTTGATTTTTAAAAAAGCCTCAGATATTAAGCCTGTCTTTTGATCCCACACACCAGCAGTGAAAAGCTTTTCTTTATCAGTATAAAGTTCTTCCCCGGTAATCATTCCTTGCTTTGTGTAGTTACCAGCAGAAAGAACAAAATCCTTTAGAATGGCTTCAGTCTCACAGATGCTTTGTTTAGTAATCTGCGCTGACCTATTAAATCAATCCCACCATGAACATGACACAGTTCAGGGTCTACATACAGACAAGTGTTTTACTGCAGAGTTGCAGTTGCATAGAAATACAGGAGCCTGAGGACCATCAAAGCTTCATCTAGTTCCTTTGTGCTATGACAACACTCACTCATTTCTTTTCACCATTTCTCTCCCTCCATTCCCCACTCTTCCTGTAAATAAGTGTCTTGGCATTCTTCTTGCCTTCTCCCTCCAGCATCTCTAATAGAGTAGCTGTTTACCACAGTGCAGCTAATAAGGTTGCTGTCATTTCCTTACTGTTTTATGTGGTATATACATCCGAGATTTTTCATTTGCTGGCAGGAAGTCTGAAAAATGTGTCCTCAGTGAGGATTCACTTATTTCCCTCATTGCTTCCTGAAGTTACAAGACATGTATAATCATTCACAGATTTTTTACAGAGTGCTTTGGGCAAATGTGTCACATTGAGTTATTCTGCTCTCTGATAAACATTTGAACCTGAAGAAAAATGTTAAAGCCAAGATAGACATTTGAAAGTAATAGATTCTTGGAGGAATGTAGGAGAATAGCAGCCTTGAAAAAAGTTGCTGCCTAGGGTAGGCACATTAAAAGTCCAGGCAAATTTTGTAGCAAACATTGTAAGCATATCCAGCATGGTCATGAAAGATGTCTAGCAGCAATTTTGGAGAAAAGGGCAATTTTATCAGCCTCAAAAGTTGCTTTCCAGTACAAACTACCACAGGAGATTCCATTACAACTTCAGCATTCTCACTGCAGGTGCTCTCCTGTTCCTACAACACAGGAGAGATTATGATTTTAAGTGTGCTGCTCTAAAAGAGAAGGGCATAGTGTCCAATATTTTGTAGGCTCAGTACAGCAATGGGATTTCACAGAAGCAGCAGATTTAGGGTTCTGACCACTTCCTTTCTATAAGACAGTCATGTTGTAGGATCTACTTTTCATCCATAATAATTTATGAGTTTTGAGCCAATATTCATTCTACAGAAAGTACTACATACTACAACACTGCAGGTTAGCATAAGCACAGAGATTGTTATTATTTATCAGTTTAACTCCCCATTCCTCCCTTCTTACACAGAAGTGCTCACAATGAGTTTCTTTTTGGTAAAAGGAGAATTTGTAGAACATTAGAGTAATGAAAATTAACATTAAGTAGAAAAGGTGATAGCATAGATTTTTTAAGATCCTTTTACTAATAAAGATCAGATTCAGTGCTATTCACTGAAGAAAGGGAGTTGAAACACTGCAGTGAGCAGTACCTCACATTCACCAGCTCAGAAGACTGACTGTATTCAACACAGCTAAAAAAAAACACCACAAAGCTATCTTGATTTAACCAGTCAGTTCTATTCACATGTACTGTATTTTGTTTGTATAACATGCATATCTATTTTATAAGTAATTTACTTTGTTACAGTTACAATTTCTGTTATGCCCTAAGTTAGTATTGTCTTGTTTATGTGTATTAACCTCAAATTTAAGAGCCATAGTGCCAAAAAACCCAGAAATTTCAGAAGAGGCTATTAAACTGATCTGTATTTTTGTACCTCTAGTTTTAGCAGAAGGTTTATTCAGGGTATTTAAGGAAGTCAGAGTTACATTCTAGCTTAACCCATATATTCTGACTAAGCACTAGCGTACCTTACCCTTGCAAATGCTTCATCATATTGTATCAATTGATAAAATGGAGGTATGGAAGTAAAATTGTCCCTTGAATTATTTTTTGCCTCTCTAGCCAGTTGTTTAACCCTACCTCTTGCAGACCTAAGTTTATGGGACAAGGATGGCTTTGCTGGTTAAACACTAACACGAGCTAGAAAGATCCTGCTGTTGGCAAAACTTGTTTGGTTTTTGACAGTGGTCCATACCCATTTTACCTTTTGAGTACTCATTCAATAAAATAAAACTTGCAATTTGCTTTGGAACCAACCTGTGATAACTCAGTACTTCAGAACTGACACTACTGCATTCAAAAACATGCTTTGTGAAAATAGCACTGATTTCATTTTTTATCAATATGATGGCACAGAACACAAATTACAGTTAGATAGGGCTTTTTTTTTTTTAAGTTGCACAACTATTTAGAGTCCTCCAAGACTGACACAACTGACAAAGAAAGGTATTAAAAAGAAATGTATTAAAAATATGACAAATAATGACAATACAGGTCTCCTTATAATTTCAGCTTTATAATTAATGCAATGCATTAAAAAAATGTTTAAGACTTCGATCCTTAGAAGCAGCCCAAAAAACCACCTGGGAAGAATATCACTGAGTAGCCATGAATGTGAATTACAAGACATTATCAGAAGTGAACTAGAGAAAGACTCTCCAGTTTCCGTCAAATGAACCCCCTCTTCCAAATCAATTATGTTCCAATAATCTAAAGACACCTGCAAGAAATAGTCCAACAACCTGGAAACTAAATTCAGACATAAAAGTGGAACTCAGACTGATAAAACTGAATGTCATTCCAAAGCTTAAGTAAATGAAGGTTTAGAACATGTATTATTTCAGTAACTTTTAATTCAGGCCTATCATGATCTACAACTGCAACTTTATTACCTCTCTCCTCTGTCTTTTTGTTGTTAGCTCACATCCTTTATCTCCTCTTAAATTTGCTGTTGACATTTTACATAAGGACACTGTCTTCCTAAACTTAATGTAGCACTTAGCACAATGGGTACTTCAATGCAATTTGGGCTTCTGACTTCATCAACATATACAAACACTGCATGCTTATGTAAAATCTGAGCATACACATTTTTGCAAAAACATCAGTATTGGGCAATTACCTATACAGTTAATTTATTCAAGCTGACATGAAATCCATCAGGGCCATCACACAGTGGCCAAAATCATGGCTTCTAGAATTTTATGACCACATACCTCAATTTAATTCCTACAGTTTGAAATCTCTTGAATGAACTTCAAAATTGTACTAAGCAATAATGTCTTGGGTCATTAACTTTAACACTGCTAGCATGCCCTCATGATTACATTTACTTTAATTAATGTAAGGTAGTAATTAATGGCACACTTTACACAAAGGACTGCTTTAGCATATTGCCAGTGTCTAACAAATAAAGCAATCTCAAACTGCTTGAAGCAAGATTGGAGATAATCTGTTGCAGGTGAGACATGTAGAGACAAAAAGGCTAAACCAGTTTTGTTTTGTTTTCCTTAATTTAGGTGTATGTGCTTGCTTTGGCTGCAATAGAGTTAATTTTTTTCATAGTAGCTAGTATGGGACAATGTTTTGGATTTGAAATTTCTTCTGCAGTCAGTGTAGCATTTAGACACTGTATTTTAAGTGGATGCTCCTTAACAGAACTGGATTAATTATCTGAACTGGTTGATTGTTAAACAATGCATTGATACAAAACACTATTTGATTCTAGAATGAAGTATCAGGTATAGCTGATATTCAAAACAGTAATGCAAAGGGAAGCTCATCAAGGGGAAAGCTCATTTCTTTGACTCTTGCTTTTCCATCCTGAAAGCTAAAATGATGATAGGCCTACTTAGGTCTGCCTGACACTATCACAATGTTCATTATCACAAATGTTTTCACTGGTAGAGAAAGAGAGAGACTAAAGAGCTAGTAAGAACAGAAAATGATTTCAGATATCAGATTTCTTTTGGATGATTCAGAAAGCCATCTGTCTGCCAGCATTAAGAACAATTTACTTTGAGAGCCATCTGTGGGAGATAACTGCACCTGAAGTCTGGCAAAAAGTGCATTTTTCTTTTAATGACTCATTAGCTCACTTTCTCCTTTGAGAATAATAAAGCTTCCATTCCTGTCTTCAGAGAGGGGATTAAAGCATTCACAGAAAGTGAGAGAAAAATGGCAAAAACCAAGGGGATAGGCAAAGAACATTAAAAAACCTGTTTTCAAGAGGGAGATTCCCCACCCTCCCCCCCACCCACCACCCACCCCTTGATTTTCATCTTTATTTCCTTCCAACAGCCTGTTCCCTCCATCACAACAGTGATGAAGGATTCATCTGGAGATGTTAAGTATCATGAACAGGTAGGTGGGAGTCCTTTAAGTCATCTGTAACCAAGGAGAAATCTCAGGACCACTTCAATAAGTCTCTGCATGCTGGTCTATGTACCACCTCTAGGTTTGCAAGCGGACTCCAACAGTGTGAAAAAATATCCTCCACTTGCACTTGTGAGCTTTGTTTTTTCTTCACAGTCTAGGGTCCATTTAGATTAAATGGAGAGAGATATAAAAATGTCAGTGTACTCTGAAGTACAGTCTACATTTATATGTTATATGTTTATATGTTTAGGACCGGAGGAATAATTTATCAATAACACAAATAGTCATAGAAACTATTTATGTGCCTGACATCAGAAATTACGTGGTTGCAGAAACTCAAAATGTCTGACTAATAACTGAAATCCAGCTTGAATAAGTACAAGCCAACAAAGCTAGGAAATCAGTTTAAGCAGATGAAGTTAAAGACAGGGAGACGTCTAATAAAGTTAAATGAATTAAAGTAGTCACTACAGGAATCACATAACAAGGTAGACAATCTGCAGATGTGGCAAACAATTACAATGTTTTCTTTCAGCTATCAGTACCAAGAGATACCACAACATTGGACCACTCCATTGCCACACTACTCTGATCCTTTCCACTTTACTTCATTATAATCATCCTTGATCCTGACTTCCCAGAACAGTGTATACTAACCAAGATAATGCTGACCATAACATAAAAGCTACCTAGCATTGAAATCACTCATGAGCAAACAACATATTTGAATGCAACATCTGACACTGCGTTTCTGACACAAACTATCAGAAAGACATCAGTAACACCTCCCACTTACTGGCTTCAGCAGAGAAGGAGAGAGAGCTGAGCAAACTGAATCACACTAAGAGTGATTAATATGAGGACAACTGAAGATTATCTTGTCAATATGTCTACATATTGACAAGATACCAACATAAAACAATAGAATACAAATTGTTATCTGTGTTCATATATAAAAATATATATAAAAAATACAAAAAGGTTTAAGAAAATTAAGGATAATTACACTGGGGGTATGGGGAATGAAGAATGTGGAATGATTCAGAATACTTCAAGCTAGAGCAAAAAAGTGCCAGGAAATGGGCCATAGCTTACTATTACATATCAGATATGAAATAGATTGAGCAACCCAATCACTCTAAGAGGTTTTATCCATCTCTTCTAGAAATAATGAAAAAGAAGTCAAATTAAGCTGCCACAACACCCATCCAAGAGATGCACTTTCCAAATTTTCCTTCAGACATAATAGTTACTCCATCATTTAAAATGCATGATTCATTTGACATACTACGGGTATTTCTAAGATGCTATTTTACCTTGTTTTCTCATATACATACTATAGTTTTCATATATCAATGCAAGTATGGCACTTAAAAAAAGGGCTTTCTTTAAAAGTGCATGTTTGACAAACCCATCCATCAGGCTCTCACAATTTCAGAGGATGCATTTGTAGATAGATATGGATGCATTTGACATCAAGTTCTGAAGCACAGTTCAGAACAGGTTTGCCAAACCCTGTTAGAAATGGCCATTTTTTCCTTTCATGGAGCTGGTAGATGGCTGAGTAATAGCCCAGAGCTTCTGAGGAAGTGATCTGGAAATCACTTCCCAGTTAGAACCACAGGGTAATCCTTTCCCTTGACAAGATATATTTCAGAAGTCTGACAATACCCAAGGGCTTTCAGTCAAGGAAATTCAAGGAAACTGTCCACAATGGAATTACTAATCCTCTATAGCTGAATGTAATTTAAAACTTAATGTAACATAGTTTATATACATATTAATACTAAAAAAACAAATCAAAAAATCAAGTTCGTTTCATATTTCTGCTCCACAGGCACTTGTACAATTAATTTGATTTGAGGAAGTGGTACAACATGTGACACGTGCAGAAGTGACAGAAGTCAGCCAGTTTCAGCATGCCCATACGTACAGGCTTCACTGATGCACACAGAGGCTATTTATTCTGCCCCAACCACATCTAACAGTAATGAACAAAGGGTCAGCTATAATTAGTTCTTCAGTCTTTATAGCAAGACTTGGATAGGTTTGTGTTTGGGGTTGTGTTTTTTTGGTTTTTGGGGTTTTTTTTGGGGGGTGTTGGTTTTTTTTTTTAAGACTGAGCAGAATTGGAAATGGTTGGCTAGCTTACAAAAAATAATACAGATTAAGTCTAACAGGAGTAAGAGTGCTAAGCACAAAAAACTTTTGCTGTAATTGCAATATCAGGCAATGGACAGGCTGATTAAAATCAACATTTTCATCTGAGTATTTCAGCCCTCCAGGACATGGTCCAGAGACCAAATTGCTAGAAGTTAGTCATGGCTTGCTCATTACCCCAAAGGCATAGACTTTCATACAAGAATTTGAACATATAACTTGAAAAACTCACTGCTGTCCAAGAGGGATGCTATTAAAGAAAAAAAACAGATTTAGAAAGACCAGTAATATTTCTTGCATTTCTTCGAGTTACACAGATAATGCTAGATGATTATTTAGCCTCTGTCAAAGCCAAGGAAAGGTTATGTTTACTAGACCTTTTTTCCCTTCTTTTAGTAAAAATCCAATAATGCCTCAAATCTAAAGAGGTTTCATTTGTTTCCAGAATCATTATTTGTAGAGCCACTAACTTCCTGCAAGAATCCTTCCTTTAAAACAAACATTAATTTGTCAAGGGCAGATTAAAATAAACTTGCTCTTTGATACACACAATAAAAAAAACTTCCTTTGTGATTACAAACTAGCATCTTCAAAGCACGCCTCAACTGAAAACAAATGATAAAAGCCTAGATTGCTTGTTCTTTCTTATAAATATTGAAAATCATATGTCAAAAAGGGTTTAATAAGAGTGTTTTTCCTAAGTTTGCTTCTAGTAGCAAATGTCTATATGCACCAAGATAAACTGAAATGCAGAAATATCACATTAACACTAAATAAACAGTAAAGCCAACCAGTCAAAGATCGGTTTTGAAATTTTTATTCTCAATTTATAATTACTCTAGCAAGTACTCTAGGAAGACAGGTGTTCAGTTGTTTAAAGCAGAGCTGTTGCATGACAAAGAGTGCATTACTTGCTACAAACAAGGCAGCCTTTACTATACTGTTTATATTCCTCTATCATGAATAAATATCATAACCAACCAATGTTTGCCTAAGAAGTGGGCTACCTTCATCATAAATCACAACTGAAATTATAATTCAAATTAGAAAAAGTTACATTTTGATGATCCATGATATTTAAAATCATGGTGCTTGATAGTAACTATCAGCACCACAGCATGATACATAGTATACACAAATACAGGGGGAAGAAAGTAAGAGTGATTTCATTCCCAAAGAACTTGCCTTAAACCAATTTTGAAGTGTCAAAACAGGAAAAAAGTAATGGAAAGACTGCTGTAACAGCATTTTGAGTACACACTACCTATGTACACAGTATAACCTCAAAATCTTATCATTCTGGAAAAGTGAAGTGTTTTCACTTCTTATTCATTTGTTTTACAACATGAAGCAACAGATGTATCAGCTATTAGTTATATCACTATTTCCTCAAATACTAGGAAAAATCGAATATGCTGTCTAGCTCCAGGCTGATTAGCCTTAAGTGTCATTAATCAGCAGGTTACCATTTACAGTACAACAGTTCATGAAGCTTAAATTCACTTTGATGTTAATGATATGACATTCTTGTCACACTTGTTTTGTTTCTGACCCTAATGTTAAAAGAAGCTCAAAGGATATTTAAAGAAAGAAATATTTTTTAATTTCTCCCAAGCAATTTATAGACTAAAAAAGTTGGTTTGCAGGCAATATTTCAGTTATTTCACTAAGCAATTACTTTCTATTTTACACAGTTGTGAATTAAATAAAGACATTGAGGCAAGAAAACAATTTTTAAGCAAAATGAGTCATCTGTAAAGATTATATTTAAGGTTATAAACTGAGGTGGTCTACCAAGCTATGCCCCACAATATCTTTGTTAGTGCATCAATACAATTATAACTCCTGATTTCCATAAACCTATGGCACAACTTAGAGATCTGGAAATTCCCTCTTTCACACAGTTAGTTTGGACTCGTCAATAAGGAGAACACAATGTTGTTCTAAAGTGATCAGGACAGCTGGCATTTTCAGAATTTGACGGATAAAACATTAAGAAAAGATGCTTTTAGAGTGCTGGTCACTCCATTGTCATTCTGGCCTGTATTACAAGTCTATTTCTGAAGAAACAGAAGTTGAACTTACAGGATCTCAACTACAAAAAATTATTTTTCATAATTTTTTCAAGAAAACAATCATCATATTTTCATCAGAAGCTTGTGATTTCAATAGGAATGTCAGACTGAGTTGTTAAAAGTTTTTAGTCTACTGAATTGCAAGGATGGGTCAAAAGTTGAGCTACTGATTAAATATTTCATGAAACTAGGGGAAACCAGTTTGGAGACCTGCCATAGAGCACAGATTTAATAACTGTTTGAATTACCTCTTCCGAGAATTCTTGATTAGAAAGTAACTTCTGATCTCCAGCCAGGTTAAGATGATACAGTGTTTTGTTAAAAATATAATTCCATAAAACACAAAAAACTGTTATTGGAAAAGTTAGCATGCTTCTGTCCAATACAGGTACATGAACTACATTTTAAAATTTTTAAATATAGAAAGAACATTTCCTAAGGGGCATTTACATGTACTATTTAAGATTTTTTTGCAGTATCACTAAATTGACAAGTTTATGAAACAAATATGATTAAGTGATAAGCATAATTGTCATGGACAATGGCATGATGCCAACCAAAACAGGAAACTGAGGGATCCAATTCTCTGCCTTTCTCATTCCATAAGGAAATTTAAAGAGGCAAAACCAATCCTGATTGCAAAGAATCTACAATTAAACAGAAGTTACTTTTCAGAGACTACTCTATAAACACCATGATGTATTCAAAGTCAGTTATGATAACTTAGGAAGAAACAAGCTCAAAATAAGCAGTGCTTAATAACTTATAATCAGAACCAATCCAGAAAAATTAAAGGCTTTTTTATAGTTTATTAATTTTTCTACAAGAAAGCTAGTGAGTTTGCATTGCCTATATAACACCAGATTCTGCCGAAGTCTAACTATTCCTGTCTAACAAAAATCAAGCTAAGGTTTTTAATACATAATGTGATATACTAAATCATTAAGCATCTAACACCTGTTGTGGATCAAGTCATTAAGTGAGGGCCTAGAACAAAGATAGCAGACAGCATCCAAGTCTCTCTAGAATTGAGATGATTCAAGGAATAAGCAAACAACCTTCCTCCTCTACCCCAGCAACAGAAGCAGGTTTATTTCTATGCTATATCTTATTGCCAAAGTAGTAAAGAAACTGCAGATGCAGCTTCTGTTAAGAGATTACAGCTTTTAGGAAGTCCAAACAGAAATTTGTTTTACAGGGTGTATTTAAAGATAGGAATAACGGATCATCACTGATGACATAGCATTTTTTCCGGGGTTGTTTTTTTTTGAATTGAGGCAGTTACTCCATCTGTTGAACAATGCAATTGGAGAAGAGGAAGGAGGTGAAAAAAGTAACCTTTCTACTTCTCTTTTGAAAAGTGGTTCCATTTGTTACCTCACCTGCGCTTTGTACTTGACTCAAGCCAGTAGACTGCATCCCTCCATCCTCATCAACTAACGGATAATGACTAGAACATACATGTTACATGACATAAATGTGGGCCAGCATCACAGATGCACAGAGCCAGCTCTCCAAAAGTTAATACATTTTCCTATACACATTGTAAAATTACTTCTACTGGTAATTTTAGATACCATAACTGTATTCAAGTTTTCACCAGGATGACCATATGTTCAATCTTAACAGAAATATTTTAGTTGTATTTACACGAGATATTTATACTGGAAAGCAATTTCAGACTCTAGCTTCTAGGTTTAAACTAGCAGGTAATTTTCATTCAATATATTAATTTAAAATCACAACTATTTTCTCCCTAGAGCCCTTCTTTTTTACTTCATGTTCATTTTTATGAAATGAGAACAAGATATTTAAGCAGCTATAAACGACAATTGAAGTTTTGACTGATTGATAAGCAAGCTAAAATATTTTACTGCAGAGCCCTAAGTCTTAAATAATTGTTTTCTACATAGTATTTAAATAACTAATCTGTTGTGACATGCAATCTTCATAATGTAAGCCTCCAGAACATTGCCATAAAGTGAGTTTTGGACTGAGAGAAAGCACAATATTGCAATTCTTTTTCTTTAATTTTGCAAGGTTTACTCTTTTGCACATCAAGTAGTTATTATTATGCAATAGTACACTACAAGCTAAATTTGCATAGCATGTATATTACTTATATTACAAACTCTTAAATAATCTAACATGCTATTCCCTCCATATAATGCTTTCCTTTTTTTTCAAACAGCAACTCTAGAAAAGGAGGAAGAAAGGAAGCATTAACCTCTCTGTACAGGCAGGCAACAGGAACAGAGAAACTTAGTTACTTGTTGAAATTGATATAGGAATTGTCTTTTTCCAAACAAACCTCTGCCACAGGATCATTATTCCTTTCTAAGTAGTCTAGGAGATAGTCTAGGAGATTTCTAAAACATACCTTGAAATAACAAGGCAGTCCAAACCTTGATTCAGACTGTAATGGGTCTTTCTGCAGTAGCTAAATAGTTTAATAAATCTGGACTGAATTAAAAACCAAATTCATTTAGTCAAGAAGTCACCCAATAGTGAGACTTCATTACAAACATTGATGGATATGTAAGATTACACAGCTATTGCTGAAGGGCTTCAAGTTTTATGTTTAAAAACTGTTCTCTTAATTTTGGCAAAAGCATATTAATTAGAAGTCTTCTAAAAGTAGTACCTTTGAAAAGGTCAAGATACCACAAATAGTACAAATACAGAAGAATTCCTGTATCACAAGAATGTTCTATCACTTGAATTATAAAGAACTAAAAAAATGGGTTAAGCAACTAAAAGTTAATTTCATTCAATAGTAAGACTGTTGTTGCTCATCAGCCTCCATTCCCCAGATTGAATTTGTTTTTCCTAATTTTGTCAGTTTCATAATCCTGTACATCAAGTTTAGAAATAAGTCCAAGAAAAATCTTAAACTGTGTGACCTAAGCACAGTAAGGAAATTATTCAAGCCAACCCTTGTGGAGGGCAGTGTTGAAAGAACAGGAGACACCATTATTTCCCCAGATCTGTTTGATAAGTCTTAAAGTCTCTAACAGTTCATGATGAGCATTTATGTTATCACTAAAGAATGATGGGTTGTTGACAGCAGGACACACATCTTGCTAGCAAATGCAGAAGCTGTAACACAAGCATTAGTGTTATCTGATTGACACACACATTTCAGATATTCTCTTAAATGTCTCCATTTTGTGATCCTCCTCTACTAGAAAAGAGAGATACACTACTCAATCAGCCTTTAAGTTCTGCAAATACATTAGTTTTTCCTGAAGTAGTAACCTAGACTTACTAGCATTTTTCTCTGATCCTAAGGATTATTTTCCACAAAACAGGAAGAGTTACCTTGTCACAAAACATTACCATAAGCAGAAGAGAGTTACTTATGCCCATCAAATAATTCCTCAAGGGAAAATTGTCAAATTTCTTTGTAAGTCTTAATGGGACATACTGAATCGAAAGGAAGACTTGGAAGAGAGGCAATTCCTCAAAAGTTAATATGGAAAACTTTAATCCACAGGTAGCTAACCTCTGAAGATAAGCTCTGTAGCAAAATCTACCATAAACAAAGGTGTCTTCCATACTGCTAAGACAATTACTACTTCCAAAATTAGTATTCTTCAACATGCACCATATACAGGTATGCAATTCCTACAATCCAAAAGAAAAGTGACAGCTGTCCAGAGGAAAGACCGCATAACACAAAAGTAGGAGATTGAGCAAATGACTTCAAGTGTTCAGACAGATGTTTTCCCAGGTCAGACAATCCATCAGAAAAAACAGCAGAAGACTAAACACCACTGTTCTTCCATCTACCACCAAGGAATCAAAAACAAAGCAACCCCCCAAAATCAGTGCCTCCACACACACAAACTGTATTTTCTAATATATACCTATTCTTGGGATATGCACTTACATAAAGAATTAAGAATGGAACAAAACAATTTCAGGACTCAAGCTACAGCCCCATATTCCAGGTCTAATGCTTATACTTGCTTTGAGTGCTCATCCATTGCTGCTTCTACTTTTACAAAACTTATTCCCAGAGATTCTATAATATTCTAGTATTTAAAAAAATTTGCTCCCTACTGTTTGAGATTTTTGCTTTCAAATTTTCAACTAGCAAGTGCTCACTGACTTACTGCACTGTTACAGAAAGTTTATTTTGAATATATATTCTACTTGTCACATGACTCGTTATAGCACAAGTATATTCCACTTACGGTCTTCAGCAACAAGAGAAGGGAAGGCATTCGCTTTCCTCACTTCAGACATGGCATCACTAGTCCAGAGGCAGAGAATTATACACTTCCATCTGAGTGCAGTTACATGAATTTCAGCACAACAGACACTGATGGTGAAAAGCAATATGTAGGTCAGTATAAAATTCTAGTCCAGCCCTTTGGAATCACTATTTTAGTTCGTCAGCTTAAGCAGTATGCAATAAGAAGGGCCATTTCATAGGTTGGTGAGACAACAGTTTGAGCCATGCATTGCATACTAATCATTTTTACACTGGTATCCGTTCAACAGGCATTTGTTTGAAGATGAGTAACCTCTGAAGTCCTTTGCTCTATCTAGCATAGCAACCTATTCTTTACACCTCAAGAATTGTTCTCAAGTGCTTCATTTCAGCTATAATAATAAGCTTCACCAACAAATGTAAGTTGTGTTATGTCTATTTTGAGTTGATTTCGTCCATTTCTGATAAGGCTGTGACTTAATATTCTGTTTCTTGGACAAGTAAATAGTGTGAAACAAGTTTGCAAATGCACTGTAAATAATTGGGTTTATTTGAACTACTCTAGTACTAGCAAATTCTACCTCATTTATGTTAGAATATTCTTGTGTATTCTTTGTAACTGTGATATGATTATTTTCTCACAGCTCTTCACTTGATTTTCATGGATATAGTAGCAAACCACTCTGCTGGCAGGACTGGTTGTCCAAAACATCAGTCAAAGCTTCCTTTATAGAAACACACAAACATGAAAGTAGAATTGAAATTATTACACTAGATGTTTGCACTGGATCATAAAAACAACCTCTCATTTTACAATGAATGAATTACTACATTTCAAGTGTTGGCTTAAAACACGGAATGGGAAATAGGAGGCTCTGCATGATACTTTTGCATTTGAACAAGTGCGCAATGAACATACCAATCCAGTAAAACAAAATCCTAATATACCCCATCTCATTACTTCATAAATCAGTTTGAGGAAATCAAACAAACTGAGCTGAGTTCAGATCTCATTAAGTTTAACTAAATCTCTAGCTTTGCATTTACTATGGATTCTTCATTTTTATGGGGAATACACTAATAGGAAACCTTGTTTTACTTTCTCAGCCCTTTTATAAAGCTAAGAACAATGCATAGTTTAAACTGTTGTCTCACTTATCAACACTTTAAATGTCAGGCTCATTGTACGCTTCTTAACCTGAGGAACTCAAATACTGATTCCAAAGGGCTGAACTAGAATTTTATACTGACCTACATACTGCTTTTCACCATAAATTTGTCTTGTGTTAAAAAATACAAGATGAAGTACACTAGAAGGTTTGAAATCCCCTTCTCCAAACTCCCTAACAGAGCCTTCTCATCTCAAACCCACAGCTAGAGTAATTCTTTGGAAATGCTCAACAATTCACATCATGTCAGATGCTCACCTGGCATCCTAGCAATGCGGAACTGATCACAGAGGCCACTTACAAACACAAATATTTGTAGAACCAGATTCATTAGTTGGAATTTTTTGTTACTTTACACCCACTACTTTTAATATTCATCCATATGTTCTATGGTATTGTTTCTAATATCTTTAAGAAAAAAGCATTGAGAATCAACTTCAAAGCATTTTTAATCATTTCTAGTTTCATCTTCTTTCTTTTGAAGAAATGAGCATTTTGAATCTATTTTATAATGCTTCTCCTAATATTCACATTGTCTTTGTAGAGCTTTTAACTAATATCCTATGCAACAGACTAAATAAAGTCTCTTTAATTTTGTAAATCAGGTGAAAAATAAAAGGAACAAAATGAAATTTAGTATAGCAAAAGTACAGTCTGAACTCTAAAAATGTGAACCATCAAACTACAGCTATATTATAAACCTTCCCAAAAGTATAATACAAATGGAGTATCATTCAAATGCATTTAATTCAAAAAGCAGGAATTGTTTGAACTCTACTATTCTTTCCTGAATTTTCAGGATCTTTGCAGACCTTCGGTTCTTTTGCACACTTCAGAATGCTAAGTTCATAGTATTAGTCTTGACCACGCATAAATCTTTTGTGAAACATTCATGTCAATCGGTGCAGTAAATGAGCTAAGAATGGTGTTTCTCTAATCACATTATAAGGTAGCTTTTTTTTTTTTTAAGAAAAAACAATGTACTTTTTCCACAATACACAGCTTGTATTCTTTGGTGGCTGCTCCAGGAAAGGAAAAAAAAAAAAAGAGTAGCAAGGTTATCACAGCTAATCAAACAAGTTAAAATGGTAAAATCCTTATCAAGCAAATCTTCAGGAAGAAAACTCAAAGAACATTACGTGGCTTACTTTCTCACTGGCAGATTGGGAAGAAGGGACAAGACATATAGCAACCCCTTCTCTCACATGAGAATCATTAGCATTTACAAAGTCCAAGCTTTGAAGGGAAGAAAAGCTTCCAGACACATTCTGCGAAGGAAACCTTTCAAACATCAACTGAGTGCAAATAAACGATGTGCCAAGTCTGCTACAGAGAGAAAACCTGAATGCCAGAAAGTTTCCCTCCCCCGTTTCTTGGAGAGTGGAAAGAGAAAGACAGATTGTTTATGCCTAGTCATATACTGAAGTTCTCATAGAGCTCTTAACTCTTGATGTACAAGCTCTAGAAGTGTAATTCATCAGTAAGCAGGCAAAAAACTGATCAGCTACGGGGAACTGACTTAACAGTTACACCAGGAGATTTAATAGTTTTAGAAAGGTCTACTACCACACCAGGATAAATGCAATGATGTCGCTGATACCAGACATCTGATCTGGACTGTCTTGTTCAGCAAGCCCAGACGTAAGGAACAGGCAAAATCAGTTTGCTCTGTTTCCTAATTCAAGTCTAACATGAAAGAAAGGTTTTGATGTTGAAAACAAAGAAATAATGTTTTAGAAAAGGAATTTTACCCAACACTAAGTTTAAGATGATCAAACATGTAAAATAAAGGATCACTGAAAGTCTTGCAATCATATCTGAACTTACAAACACTGTAGCAGTCCCTATAAAAATAGATATATCTTTAGAATTTATTCTACTCTGCTATGCAGAACCCATTCCTAACTTCCAAGGACAAAGCAGCAGGTATAAGAAGGGAAAAAAACAAGTCTACAGAAATAAAAAGAATAAACATCTAGTTTATATCCCATTCCTCTGTTGCATAAAATGCATGGAAAAAGTAATTGTGCAGAAATACTTTGGAAGAGGTGGAATCAACTTCAGTCTAAATTGACTTCTGAAGATACCTGTGCAAGACAGTCTTACCTTAAAGCTTAAAATTTAAATATACAATAGAATCACACCTTCCTATTAGTTTCTATATCATTTGATTAGTCTCTCAAAATAACAGAGCCTGTTAGCAGACTTTACTTTGGAGCTGGTTTTATCTGTTGTCAGACCCACATTTTACACATTTCATGTTTTCCCTATTTCATGTCTTCTGTGCCTGTCTGGAAGAGCCTAATAAGTACAAACTTACTTCTAAAAGACAGATGACAACTAATTGTTATCTGTACTGTCTTCAGTAGAATTATGCCATTTATGAAGCACTTGAAGAATTTTGGACCTCAAGGTCCAAATTCACCCAGATCCCTTATGCAGTTAACCTAGCCCATAGGAGTAAAGGGAGGGCCTAAATGTTTGCGTGCCACAGTCCCACATATTCAACATTTCAGTGGCATAATCCCATATAGGTCCTAACACAAATGGGGCCATTTGTCCAGTTAGATGCTACATCTCATTTCTGCATTAACAGCCCACAAAGCTTAATATTATTGCTATATTTGGGGTAGCAATAATTTTGCATAAATACTTTCAGGGCTGCAAGCCTAGAAATTTGGAGACAAGGATATGTCTGGTTACATTTTTTATCTGCACAGGGAGAAGTTAATGAATACATATCACTTAAAACTCAATTCTTTGTCATTTAGTTTCCATTTACACAAACCTGGAACTGGCAGGAGCCTACATCCTCTAGTGAATATCTATCTACCATTCAGCATAACAATTAATCAGAAAGTTCAAAAGAACAATTCTGCTCATCTGCTTTACTCAATCTGACTGGAAGATTAAGACATCCCTTAATTTGCAGTTCAACAAGAATATATTTCTTCAAAACTGATCAGGCAGTTCACTAAAAAAATTTTGAAGCACGTGGATATACATTAAATCCTGTGATTAAGCTTTCAGACACCTTATTATTAGCTTTCTTCGAAAGTCTCAGTTTTCAATTTGAGTAACAATTCTTAGCTTTCTTGAAAGCATTCGACCTTTGTTGCCAGCTAGCACAGGTTACAATAGTTAACACTACACTTAACATTTTATTGTGACTAAACTTCAAGCTGAAAGCTCGATGAGTGCCTGTGAGTCACACAGACCCCCACAGGTCTTTCCTCTGATTTCAGTTGAAGCAAAAGCATTAAGTAGCTTTGTTTTAAAAGCTCAGCATAACATCAATATAGAGCTAATCTCCCTAGCAGCTTTATACACTTTTCTTGCTGTTCCTGTAGCTCGATGTGCACAGACTGCTCCGTTACCGCCTTCCAAGCCGTATTTTTTTTCTCGGCTTAATTTTTTGGCCCCACGTGCAGAAAACAAGGGTCTTTTGTTCAAGACCGTTCAGAGTTTGGGCTTTTAATCTTAATCTTCATAGTTATCTTACCTTCAATTATCAGCAGTTCCCTTCTTCCTCTGTAACAGAAGTCAAGCCGCTGCTCCCCATCTGTCTGCACCAAGTCACTGTCTCAGCTGTGGACACTCCTCCACTGCACCCTCCAGCCCCAATGAGCCAACTCCAGTCACCTACTCCGCTGAGGGTCACCCCACTGCCCTGCACGCCTGAGCCAGTTACACAGACTTCATACTAGCCGTTTCAGACTTTACTGCACAAAAAAGGTAAAAAGGACTGACTAGTGGTTCCTGCAGTGCCGATGTGTCACTCGGCCTTTACATGACAATAAACTCAGCTGTCTCCAGTGAGTACTACTTAAAGGCACATCTTGCTTCAGCCAAACAAAAAAAACAGTCTCAACAAGCACAAAATTTGAGACCATCCAACAAAGCTCTACGGCTCAGCTGTATATTCTGCTTCCTTTCCAGCAAAATGACTAACCACTACTGACAAGACAGCACCTACTTTTCCAGGCCAGCTGAGTTGGTAATTCTGCTTAAGCAAGGACCAAGCTCTCCTGCTTGCAACTACTTTTTCCCCCATGACAGATGCATTGCCAGGTGACAGCCCTTCAAATGCTTGATATCAAGTCCTTACAGTTTTGATTGGAAATATATACAGACAATCTCCATTGACCATGACACAACCCCACTTTCAAAGTGTGCTACCATTCATGTCTTCAGTTTTCTGTTTGTCTGCCTCAGCAGCTGACTTGTTTTTCCAATGCTATTCTGTAGCTAAACCATGCCACCTTTTAATCTTAAACCAATGAGTCTGCCTTTTTAATAGGAACTTATTATTTGGACATCTTTTTTTCCCCTGAATTAGGATAAGGCAACATTGAGAATTAGCAGCAATATACATGCCCACTTCACAAGTTCATGCCCCTAAAACTTCTTCCTGTCAGGCAGTATAACATTTAGTACAAAAAGAATTGCACCTGCTTTAATTATAACACCTTCCAGTAAAGCAGTTTCAGGGAAGCAAGAAAACAAACCACAAGAAGCAAAGAAAAGAGTTTTGGGGTTGCTGTATAACAGGGTTGTTAATTAATTTTTTAATATAAGCAGTGTAAATAATAGTCCATGGCTCTAATTTTGTCATCCTATCACCACCATTCCCTTACCTGTGACCAGCAAGCGTGTCAGAACTTCTAACTGCCTCTGCTACTGATCACGCATACTTTCAAACCAAATCAGATTATTCAACAAGATAGAGAGCTAATCCTTTTGGTGTATTCAAACTTGCTATCAATACGACTCTAGAAAGAGCCTTAATAGATTTGTTTCTACTCACCACAGAGCAAACTGTCTAAGACAAAACTTTTGCACATATAAATTTCATTTGAACAGTATTTAGTTCTATTTTACTTCTAGACATTGTTATCAAGTGTTCAGTAATACAGCTGCAGCATCTAGCTCTCTCACATTAATAGTCTCTCAATTCCTAAGGCTTTTTTCCCCTCTACCTCTTCCCCTTGCAGACTTTAAAAAAGTCTGTTTTCTCAGCCAGGCATTTGCCAGGAGCATTCGCAATTGCACTGAGTAGTTTACAGGCACACTCCTATGTAGAGAGGAAGAATATTAAGAATATTCTATGCCCAGACCAAAGGCAGAGCTTTCTGCTCAAGTATGCCGACATCCTTCTTTTGTAGTACTCAAGATGAATAAGCTACAGTCTTCATACTTGATGAGACTGTTGTAAGCTGATAATAAACTATTAAGTTTTCCTCAATTTTGTACAAACTATTCTAGGTCCCAAGCCTGAATTACTTTAATTCCTCAGTTTTATGTATGCTTTGATATTTGCATCTCCTGACAATGGCTTGATAACAGCTCGACCGTTGTTGCGATACCTTTTTCTTGCTGTTACCTTCTTTTCCTGGTAACTGATTAGTTCTCTTCCACAATAGTTATCACTTTTTTTTTTTTAATTAGAGCTAGACATGCAGCTTTGAATCTTTCAAAATTTACTAAGTACTCCAGCCATGCTTTTCATTGTGTTCCCTCAGAGGAAAACATTATCTACATGCACTGAACCCATGAAATGTTGATATTAGACCAGAGGCTCTCCATAATTCATTTTGACTTCCATTTAGAAGAATAAAGCATTAAACAATCTACAATCTCTTACTTGCTTGGTGATGCTGCCTATGGACTGTCAACCACAATGGACATCAATGTTTCTAACTTAAAACACATATTACATTCTCCTGCAAAACATACAGTGCCAAATAAAACCTATACACCGCCTGAGAAAGTTTCCCTTCAAAGGGGGGCTGAATTTCTACCTTAAAATACCTCATGCTCATTGTCAGTGTGAGCTAGATAATACTTTATTATTAAAACAGACAGACAACCAGGAATCTCAAAACAGGTATTCTCTGTGACTCATCTGATTACTCTTCACTTAATCTGAACACTACAAACAAGAAATAGTGACTACTTCGGACACACCAAAAAGTTGCATTTCTTACCATCTTTCTCCCCACTTTAACCTTCACTGAACGAGGTTACATGTTGGAAAAATATAGGCAACTAGATTTTTACATTGAAGTAGTACAAAAAGCAATAGTAAAAAAAAATCTTTAAACTTGAAGCCATTTTCCTACACAATTGAGTTTTTTATTTTCAGATTTCTTCTGCAGCAGTAAAACACACATTCACCATGAACAGCATTAGGATACAGCTGTAATCTTCTGTCCTAAACCAAAATTAATCAAGAATAATGACAATACCTTTTCCTCCCTTATCAAATATATTTTCATGTGTAAGACCCTAATAATTTTTAAAAACATGAATTACCTTGCAGATAAGTGTTTTTTTAATACTACAATTTTAATGACAAAAGCCCAAGTAACCAGCATGTTAATATATTGTTTTCTATCTGCAATACTGACAATTGAAGTATTAGAGGTTCAGCCTTCCTTTCTTAAATTGTTTCTGTCTCACATAAGTATCATTTGTCTTTGGTGTTTCAACTAATACTTTAATCATTGCTCCCTGTACAATACTGATTTACCTCGTAGATTAGTCTTTTGTATGATACTGTATAAAACTCTTCACTGTAGTTAAGTGCAATTATATCCAGAGAGTCTTCCATCAGTCCCCTTTGTTTCAGATTCATGACATTTTCCTTTTATGCTGACTCTTCACCACAAAACCATAGTGTACAGGAGCTCTGATTTAGCTCAGTTAGTTTTACCAGTTGAGATGGAAGAACAGATTCAGTAATATAATTTAGATAATTCATAAAGATGAGGATGAATGGTTCATTTAAGATCCAGGATTTCTCAGATATCTTCAGTTTATATATTTATATACTTTATATTTTAAAATTTTCTGCAGTCTTTTATTTTTCACATTTCATATGCTGAACTTTCTTCCTTTATTAATTTGAATGATACCTTCATGTCAAAAGCCAGGCCCTGTTCCTAGAAAGATCTATACACATGCCTAGATTCATACAATTTGTCTCCCTTGCCCTTGACGCTCTCAATCCTCCAAGTAAGATTCATAACTGGTACCAGATGTATATAAAAACAGAGACAGTTACTTCTGAAAATAATAGGAAAATATAATACAAAATAATATCAGAGAGAATGAGACCAATGCAAACTTTTCTTTGTACTACCCTGTATAGCCAATGTCTGCATGAAAGAGTGCTTTTAGCCTATTGTTTTATCCTTCATGTCCTTTTTTGACTGCTTTCTTCAGCCAGTTCTGCCTTCACAAATTACTCCATGGTCCAAATATAAAAGAGGAATGGAAACATTCTGCACATTACCCAAATGGCCCAAGATCAATCAGAGTTATAATTTTCTTCTTCTACAATTTATTTCTTTTGGAACAGAGTTTGCTCCAGGATGCTTACAAACAAAATCGGGAAGCATAGTACTCACAGGATGCTCATTTCTCCTTTTTTATTTATACAGTATTTTAAAATAAGGTGGATAAGGGAACTGTGACTTAAAACTAAGTCTGAAAGTATAGAAGTAAAAAATAAGAGGCTTATAAATCACCAAAATCCACTAAAATCTTAGACTGTCCCTTCCTTCTCTGATACAATCTAAACTTCATGACTAAATCCCAGGTACATCATGAGCTACATCTCCTCTGACATGAGAAAGATTAATAAAAACATTTTTGTAGCCAATCCATACTCAAGTCATTAGCTTGTTTTGCTGTTCTCACTTCATTGCTTTGTACCCCAGTATTTCTCAGGAGAAAACAGCTTTCTTGTTGAATGAGAAATATCACTAAAAATTCACTATTTTTCTGAGAATAGAGTGTTCTTATTCATAACATCGGGATATTTGTATCAGGCTTGCTAGCCTCAGTCTGGAGCAGAAAGAGCTTCGCATATCTTTGTCTTCTCAGGAAAGATTTGATCAGCCCAGGATTCTTCCCAGCACTTCCTGGGGGAAGCAGGGGTGGGAAGGGAGACACCCCATAAAACCTGACACATTCTTCTGAGAAATTTTAATTTCAACAATTTAGTATTTGAAAAGCCCACTTTAAAGCATGCTTAAAGTTCCTGGTTTTCCCTCTTTGTAATTTTTTTTTTTTAGATTCTTACCCGTTAATTCCATAATAAGGCTGCAATGCTGTTTTTAATCCTTTTACAAAATGGTCGTTTTTAAATTTTTAGTTTAACAAATTTCTCTCAAGGCTGAGGTTTAGTAAAGGTAAGATCCTTCAGAATGAACATTTTAGATTGTATATGAGAATATATAAAGTAAGAAATGGGCTTTCTTTCCAGTCCTTGTTGCTTGTAATTTATCAACAATCAACAACTGAAGTTTTTTTTATTGTGCTACCTACTTAGTGCAAAGAAATTGTTCAAGAGCTTTCTTCCCAAATGCTGATTTCAGATGCTACCAGGTATATGAAATCTCATCTTACAGTTCTGGAAAGTCAAATAAATAGATCAATCACCATGAACCCACAACCACAGAAGTAAACCCATTCCTTGATTTTAAAGGAAGATGTAATGAACATTTATACTCTAGTCCTCCATTAGCTTGTGGCTGCACACAACCCTATTTATGGGAGAATCCAATAAAAGTCGTTAGAGCCATTTACAGTCAATAGAGTGAAATCTTAAGTTACAAATACTTATGATTAGAACATACTCTGTTCTGTGTTTGCAAAGCAGTGGGAATGCAAATCTTGAAGTGTTTTCCTGGTTGTAACAAAGTGAAGACTTATAAAAAATACACTGCTTTAATCATTTCATCAGGAAATTCAACAACCTTTACAAAATAAAACCTGCAGAATAAACAGCTGAGGCAAATGCAACCAGAATGTTCGTCCTTAATGCACAAATTAGTATCTCCTACAGCATGGTCCACTGAAATTCAGCAATTGACAACTGTTTCATAGGAATACACACAGGACAGCTAATCACTCAAACTCTTCTTCCCTGCATACATCCTCAGAGCACCCATTCTATCCCCATCAAGGCTAATACTTCAGCATTCCACAGATACTTTATGAAAGTTATATGAACAGATAAATCATGAATAAGCAGAATTCTTTGGTATCAGGAAATTTAAAGATACAAACAGGTAAAACTGACAGTCAAAGCACAATGTATTACTCAAGTTTTTCAAAAGGAAGGAGTATTATAGATAATGTAGGAGGAGTTCATAAAAATGTGTTGGGTCAGCAGCATTAGCAGCAACTCAGAGTACACCAATAATGGAAAGAAACCAATTTTCTAATAACAAATGCATAAGACAAGACCTTCCACTGAGAATGAGAGAAGACTAAGATTGGCAAAGCACACTATTCTATTCTAGTTACTTTGAAGAGTGTAACGACAAGTGTTACTCCCCAGTGGTAATATGAATTCTTTGGTGACAGGGAAAACAAATTCTAATTTTTTAAAACCTTATAAATATTTGACTTCTTTTTAGCTATAAGCTAGAAGTACAAGCTAAAAACAAGTCAAATTAAATTATTTGATGCAACTCTACATGAGCTTTTAGGAGTTCAAGTCTTCTGGTTTGTAGTATTAGCACAGCAAAGTTTAAGTAGCCTTAATTCAGAGATTAATATCTAAGATACACCGGTTAGTTTTTACATGGTAAGGCTAGAGAATCCCCAATTAGTTTAAAGTCTCCTTAATGAGGCAAATCAACAAAATAATATGCTAGTCTGAGTCCTTATCTGCATTCAGCTTAGAAGACTAAGCAATTCCAACAGTTTATACATATTGTTTCTGAAATGCTAGATAAATATTTAAGAGCAGGCAGACTTTCTTGGTCATGAGAAGGATGGTGTTTCTGGCCAAGTCTTTAATACTACTGTAATAATCAATAAAAAATTATATTGTACATCCTGTAGCTCTAGTTTATCTGATTTTGAACAGAGTAATACTTTATATAGGTTTTTTGGGGGAAAAGGCCATACATTTTTTAACAAATCTTTTCAGCTTATAGATAAAGATATGGAATAACTGATAAATATTTAATCTTATTCAAACACAAGTAGAATAAGTTGAAGAGTTACTACCCTAGCTAGAACACTTCCTGCACTAAATACTTTTATGGTACTTAGACAGTGAGGAGGATTATTTAGGTTGCACAAATTTAAGGCTTGAGACGTCTAAAAATTTACCATAAATCCAGTAATGAAATGAATACTATTACACACTCATATTTCCCCCCCCCGACCCTTTATCTCCTTGGAAGGGAGCTGCTCACAATTACAGCTTCATCCTCAGGGAGTTTATTAGGTCATATAACACTAAGGAATATGTTGTTCCCTAGCTAAATCTTTAATTATAAAAAGCTTTCCCCAGGTAAATCTTTAATTATAAGAAACATTTAGTTTTCTTCCTTGTCAAAGACAGAAAGAATTATAGCAGTATTTGTAATCAAGATGTCCAGCTTTCCTATTAGCAACGTGACAGGCAGAAGAATGTACTCACTGTTTTTGTAGAGTGCAAACTCTACCTCCTCTTTACCTGTCCTTCCCATGCTTTTAACAGCATCACCTCAGACATTCCTGGATTACTACACAACCATCTTCATTCACCTTCCAGTGTGCTTAATTTAATAAATTCTTTCTGTTAAATCAAATGAAGCAAGTGTTAGTATTACCCTACTGAGCACATTCTTTTCTCTAAGCTTCCCAATAAAGCTGACTAAAAGAAGTGAGAATATGCAGTCTAGTAGGACTTCTAAAATGAGGCAGGCTGGTAAAAAGTATCTTTCCTTACCAAAATTTGGTTATGAACAACCAATGGACAAAGAACCAGAACACCAATGATAGGAACCATTCCTTTTATCTGAGCATAACAGTTTCTCAGAAGCCTTCCTTTAGAATCAGCAGAAAACCAGAGGCTAATACAGAATATTAAATTAAATCTGAGTAACTTACTTCTGTGCACTGAATTCAAAGGACACAGGTAGACTAGCATCAGAAAGAAGCAAGAACAGAGCTGATCCACATGGAAAACAAATAAGGAGACAAGACCAACCACAACACAGGTAGGAACCGCATCTTCACCAACAAGGATACAATCCCATAGACTAGAGCAGGAACATCAACTGTAAGATCACAAGGCCAGCAATTATGAGACAAGCACTAGGTCAGGTCTGAGGTCACACTGCAAAAAACATCCACAGGCAAAAGGTAGCACTAGCTTCAAAGATGGATCTTAAATAGCTTTATGCACAGGGTGTGTGGGTAGAGATCCCAGGAGAAGCTGATATGGGCAATTAAGGCCTATTGGTGCACTCAGGGGGCCCTGAAAACTAGTTAGTTGAACTTGACATGATTCCTTGAAGTTGAGAATAATTAGCTAACCTGCATGTTTTAACACAGCTGGATAACGTCCTCCCTGAGGAAGGCACTGATTACTCTTACTGTACTTGGGTTATCACAGCTATCACTAAATTTTCTCTAGCTAGTAGAAACACAGGTACATTTTGCAAGGCTTTCTCCAAGGGATTTCAACAAACTCTTCTGTGGATAAACTGGGAGAGATTTGTCAAGGCTGGTGACATATTTTTGGCACTGATATTTCCCACTGGATTTGATAAATCCAGTTTTCTTCAGAGAAATCAGAGAGCTGCTCAAAGCAAGCACTATGGAGCTTAAGCTGAGAGTTTGAGAAGAGACAGGCTGTCTTTGTGTCTGTTCAGAACAAGATTAGATTTAGGCCTGTGTAAATCACCTTAGGTACGACTTTGCAGGGCTTGTGACAGAGCGGTGTGGACTACGTTTATACACACACATCATTCTTTCCAAATAGTATTAGTGAGGCCCTAATTTCATGTAAAGCTGATTTGACAAAACCAAAAGAAGCAGCCATTTCAGGCAGGTTCGGTGTTTTTAACAATGCTCTATCTCTGATCAACACAACCGGAACACCTCTGTCTTTCCTTCCCCCTCTGAGAGTGGCATGTCCCTCTAAAGGAATGTCTGCACAGCCAAATGAAGTCTGACTGTAGCACATGCAAGCACGTTCGCATTAATATTAACTTAGCAGTAAAAACCCAGATATTGCAGGAAGGGCCACTGCAGGGAGCATCACCTCTAGGATAGCTCTGCTGAGGATCCAGTAAATCACCTAACAAGTATTTCAGCTGCTAGTCCAGCTCAAGCTCTGTAGTCACAGCTGTGGTATAGATGCTGGCCAGTTCATAGCTGGCAGCACAAGCATGCCAGAGCTAAACCATACCTTCATGTCATGTTGTTACTTAGATATAGCCTTGTCCTGGTTTCGGCTGGGATAGAGTTAAATTTCTTCCTAGTGCTGTGTTTTGGATTTAGTATGAGGAGAATGTTGATAACACACTGATGTTTTCAGTTGTTGCTAAGTACCCTGCTAGTCAAGGACGTTCAGCTTAAGAAAAAAAAAAAACAAAAAACCACAAGCGTTGGGAGGGAGCAAAGCCA
>NW_009205647.1:43351-62145 GCF_000690835.1 Fulmarus glacialis
TGCAGGGGAAGGAGTGAGCAAGTGGCTGTGTGGTATTTGGCTGCCTGCCAGGTTAAACCACGACAAACCTAAACACTTTCTGCACGTGCTTGTCTCTGATCAATGTGTTCAAAGCTTGTTAGCATGTCTCCAATCTGCTTCTGAATCTTAATTAGGAATTAAACCTGGGGTCCCTTAGAGCTGCTGGGATCTCCATGTGACTTTCCTTCTGGAGGTACAAAAGCATAAAAGCTCTGTCATTGCTGTTTCAACATTTTTGTTAATTCAGTGGTAAGCTGGGCTTTCAAAGCTATTGGGAGGAAAGCATATACTGTTTGTCTACTCGAGCTGTTGAGTATATTTATTAAGTAAGAACATAGAAATGTTCTAAGGAGATTTTCTAACTACAAAAAAAATACAGGCATCATATTTGGAAGACCATCTATATAGTATTATATAAAATCTGCTGGTGACTTTTTGAGAGTATTGTATGAACTGAAAAGAGATTTTTTTTGTTTTATTTATAATCAACTGCCAACTTTCCAATAATAGCAGTGATCTCATCAGAAGTGAAACTATATGTTCCAATAGACCAAATTCCTCTGAAGAAAGTGTGGGGAAAGGAAGTTTTCAAAAAAACCCTCTGGTTTTCGCAGAGAAACATTGCTAAACTTTTGTTTAAAATAAACTCAAACCCAAAACATCAACCATAAGTTCTTCAAAATGCAGGAAAACTACAGAGTCCATGTATTTCAACTGCCACAATGTTTGCACAATGTCAGTGACATGACCTTTCTTGTGAGAATTAATGCAGTGCCTCGTGTGGAAGAAACCACTGGAGTTTAACCCACTGCAGAAGTAAATTTAAAATTATACTTTTACAAGTACTTTTATGACTCACATACCCACAGATATATGCACTGATATGCTGAAAATACTGTGATACTCATAATGATAAAGCATCTCAGAAATGTCCCAAAAATATACATAAAGAACAATTGTGTAATAAAGAAGCTTCTAGTAAAAAATATATCACTCTAATACAAACCACATCTGAAAAGCCATGAGTGACTTTGCAAAGAGCCACGGTGTTACATATCAAATGGGTACAGTGTACACCTGTAAGATTTATAGCAAAATACTCACGTGCAGAGTGGCACGTTCCAATAAAACAAAAATAAAGCACCTTAAAGAAAAAAGGTTTTTGGTCAATAATGTCAAAGCTCTGAGTGCACTGATAGGTCTTAACTGCCCTGACCAGCCTCACCTGGGGTCTCCTCTGAACGGGGACTCCATATAAACTCAGAGTGGGGCCTGATCTGTCTCTGTTCTTGAGGGGCTGTGTGGTGCCTCTGGCTGGACTGTGGGCCTGGCCTGTAGCCCTGGTGTGTCTGGTGGTCACCAGACTGTTGGTAAGACCTGCTGTTCTTACCTGCCTGCTCTGTTTGCCCACTGCTGATGCTGTGGGACGGTGCCACGTTGGTGAGACTGCTGGCTTGTGTCGCAGCTCCCCTCAGCTCCCAGCTTGCTTTCCATGAGGGAACAGCCTTGCTCTTGCTGCTCCCTTGTGTATAAACAGTACTTTAGCCTTGGGTTTTGTTTTTTTTTTTTTTAATGTATAAGGGGTATAGAATTTGGGGGTGTATGAATTGACCCAATGTCCAAAGACTCTAGAAGCCATATGCTAAAAGTAATGGTTGCCTATTTTTAGCAGGTTACTTTCCTTACATGAAATGCAGAGGTAACAACAGAGGTGATGGTTGCTTTCCATCAGGAAAGGGAGGCTTTATGTATCTTCTGGAAGGACTAGAAAAATAATTTAGAATGGATCTGAAAGGATAGCAATAGTTGCTATAAAGTTTCATGTAATTTATGCAGGAGAAGTTTTACAGTTGCTTGTTGTGGCTATCAGGCACAAGAGTATGTGCAAATGAGCAGATTAAAAAAGCAGGTTTTGCCCTGCTTCTAAGGACTAAACTAACTTTTTCTGGGATGATGGGAGATACAGTCAGTGACTCAATACCAATTATATTTCCTTTACAAGATATTAAAAGGTTTTTTTACACTATTTATAGTGTTAAAATTAGAAGTCTTATCTGATATATACTAACGCTTACATTCATTGAAGGATAGGTTAAAATAAAAAAAGATAAGATTGATAAATGTAATTCTTATCTAATAGTCTCTCAGGGAAAAGAAAAAGCTGAAAACTTATTTCAGTGCCACAGCTCAGATCTCAAATACGTGATTGCTATCTTGATTTCCACAGCTACTTGATCAAGCCAATTTCTCTGAAAAAGGTATGCTATTCTAGAAACTTCAAGTATTCTTGAGTGATAAATGATAACAGGAAGATAGCTATGGGTTATTTTGCCTAGAAACTTCATATTCTGAGATATAGCTGTGTGCATCTCATATTAGAAATCACACTACTTATTTTACTCCTCTGTTTATTAAAGCTTAAAGGATGTCATGCCCATTCCCTTGCAGGTGGAGCAGGCAAACTGCTTTTTTGTGTGTAAACAGACTTGGACAGACTGCAACAAGCTGTTGGTTATTGACTGTGAAATCTAAGCCTCAGATTAAAGGTGCCTTTAATTGTACATGAAGGAAGCTTTTTAGATTGGAAACATGCAAAATGGATCATTTTGGTCAAATAGTGCATTAGACAATAACTGATGCTTTAATGTTCACATCTCTGCGTTCAAATATTTATTTCATATGAAAGTTGGCATGTTATAGGAAATGGTGTTTCTTCAAAGTGTTTGTTAAAGTAAAACAATATCCATTTTTATGCAGATTTTCTTTTGTTTTAATTCTGGCTTTGGTTTAGCAAATTTGGTCTAGTAAGCTTTTTTGCTTCTGACTTTAAGGCTTTAATAGGACCTTTATCTTTTCAGAAATGCAAAAATTGAAAGGATATTGAAAGGCCTGGTTAAAGACAGCGTAAAGGTACTACGACAAAGTGACAAATTAAGTATCTTGATACTTAATGACAAAGATTCTCCTTTGCTGATGTGACCTTTTGTGGGGTGACTCATTCTGCAAGCCCTGTATTTTTCTACTTTGAGCCTGCAGAACCTTTCCAGTTCCCCTGCAGACTGCCTGAACCAGGGAGTTCAGGAATTGCGTAGTCTCTATCAGGCATATCTCTGTCTGGATTCTACTACCCCATTTTCAGTTCAGTCAGGTATCACAATATAAATGTAGATTAAGATTTCATTGCTAATTCTTTGCCAAATGACATCTCACATAGTTGCTTTTCAAAGCTTGTATCAGCAAGAAGTTGTTATAATATGCTTGGTAACTTCTGCAGTGCTGACAGTAGCAACAACACTCTTCCCCCTAGCACCCCTCTCCCCCCAAGAACTTGACATCTCTAACAGTTGTTTTTACACTGTTGTGATAGATGGAAATAGTTTTGTGTGCTCTCAGCTATCTGCCAGGTATATATCCTGGGGCAGGAAGGGTAAAGTGTGGTAGGGGAGAGGCCCTGAGGCAGGTTTGAGGAAGAAGGGTGCAGAGGCTGGAAGGGTGGTTAGACTGGTGAGCTGCTGCTCTGAGCTAGGAGCTGCAGCTCATGCAGAGGATAAGCAGCTGGGCAGGATTCTAAAGAACAGAAGGAACCACGTAGAGACCCAAGGCACTTAGGTGGAGTGTGCTGCAGCTCAGTCAGTTAATTGAAACAAAGGCTGGAAGCAAGGAGCTGCACTGTAAAGACAATGGCTATGTAAAATTGGCCAAATACAAGGAATAAAAGCAAAGCAATACACTCTCACTAAGAAAGAAGCATGTGTAACTTCGCATGTATTCTAAAACCAATAAAGTCTTTAATGTAGAAGAGGCAAGTACGTATCTGAAGCCTGGCCTTCACAATGTCTGAGGCTGTGGTAAGAAACCTTACCTCAGTCTACTGTAGTTGTGTATCATGAATATCCGTTGTTCTGATGGACATTTCATCTGACATGAACAAAAGTACTGAGGCAAAATGCCATGAATGTTATACTGAACTCAGAAGAGCAAGAAATCATTTACACAGGACAGATGTGTCTTCATAGTTATCTCTGTGTAGTGGAACATTTTACATGCAATGCTAACTTGTAATTTGGGAATCTCTGGAGATGACCATTGTCCTTGTATAAAGCCTACTGAAATATTTGTATTGTATGTGAAGCTTCTGAAGCTTTCCATTTGAATTTCCTTGGCTTTGAGATATCATTCTGAATGTCAGATCTGTCATTCTGAATGCTATTTAAACACTTTTGTTTGCAGTATTTTCCTTCTTTCAAAGACTAGAGTACGTTCCTTTGTATGCCTTACAAAATGAAGGCAAAAGAACAAGGTAATTATGTTCAAAATGATTTTCTTTTGCTATAGTAAACAGAAAAATTAAACAGTTTAATTCCTTCAATGGCTTCCTTGCAATGATCTGTAGCAGTCAACAAAGCAAATTAAAGTGGAAGAGGATTGTACTTTTGTAAATGTACTTGTCATGCAACCTTGCAGTAAGTTATTAAAAAAAAAAAAATTTACAACCCAAATCTAGAGAAGCTATTATGCAGTTAATATTTTTGCATTTAAAATTGTATAGATTTAAACATTGCATGAAAGTATTAAAATTAAGTTCTAATTTTTTCCTCAGTTTTGGGGGGATTCTATGATCTGTTAATGAGATAATGTTGAAAATCTGTACTTTTATCCTGAAACACAATACGGTAACATTTTAGGAAGGAAAAAGAGGGATTTCTCACTTTCATAGAAACAAAACAAAGGTAGGAAAGAGCTTTGTATTTTTACTTCCATGTAAGAGCTGTATACACAGGTGAAAATAATGGAGCAGAGGGATAGCAGTTAGCGCTTTGTGAATTGGATGTACTTTTAGTGTGTGAAAAACATTTCATTTCACATTGCATTGTGGAAAAACATTGTGCTCTATATTTCTCATGTTTTGTCTTCCTCCCAACAGTTCTCATTCCTAGTCAAGCTAGTATGACCACTAATTGAACTTCAGTTGAGGAAAACATTTTTTTACAGATTCTGTTGTAGGCCTAAAGAACACTTCTATAAACAAAGGTGAAAAGTCAGAAAGTTTAAATAGTTTACAAGTTTTTCTAGTCCCTAGATGTTTATATTGAGTTTTCATACATCACCCTGCTGTCTAAATGCAAGGTCTATGGACCTTTAGGACTGAAGCTTTCCATTTCAACTTCCTTGATTTTGTAGTATTTGTCTCATTCTGATTGTTACTGATGAATAACTCTTAATGTATTTTAAGCTAGCAAGACTTTAATGTGAATATCCTCTATGACACCTACTGCCCATTATAGTAAGGTTATATTGTGAAGGAGAAAGACGGTTCACTTTCTTCTAGCTTCAGTCAGAATCTCTGTAGTTTAACTGTGTATGGGACAAAGGATTGCCATCCACATTGGCCAGGAGAGCAGATCCTTATTGATGATGGGCCTTTTAGGTTTCTCTAGTGGATTCTTTTAATCTCTGCAAGATTTTGGAAGGGTACAATATTCTAAAACTAAAACTTTCATTTTCAGAATAAGAGTACCATCACTTATCACAAAACAACCCCAAAATGATTCCAAGTTTCTATTTGGTTACACCAAGTACTCTTTCTTTTTTTGAATACAGAATATATGTTACAAAATGAACTTCGTACATTTTTCCCATTTTCTAAAGCAATAAAAACCCTAGCCCACTAAATATACCAACTTCTATAGTCACAAACTGCAATCACAAATGAAGCTAAAAAGTTTGGTTTCTAGAATTCATTCTGGGTCTAATATACTCAATACAAAATATTTGGAAAGTATTTATTTGGCAAGGAAGAATGGATATGACTTTTCTCCCCATGTAAATAAAAATGTCAGTCCCAAAAAGTCCTTACCTTGTATCTTGAATTGATACTTACCACTGCAAAATACCACTTCTCTCTACTGTACACTGTTTAAATGATTGGACTAGAAATAAATTACTAGAGAATTACATTCTGCATTTCTTCAGATTTCTAGACTTTTTTTTTAAAGTGTCTGTATGTGCAGACTTAATGAAAACTTTGTTAAACTATTTGAGAAGTTTGCCAGTGATAACAAAGAGCTGATGATAGGGAATAGTTCAGAATAGCAAATGTAAGTGATGTTTATCATCTGGATTCTTAAAGGAGAAGGAATAATCTGCAGCTAGAGACTCTTTTCAACATGAAAGCAGGTAGCCAGCCATAAAGCCAAGTTATTAAGCAGAGAGCATGATACCCTATAAGAACACTTCTTACTAATCAGGGAGAGAAAAATCCTGCCTCCTAGCAATCACAAAGATAAAAATAAAATAGCGGGAACAGTTCAGAGCCTCCTGGAGGAACAGGAATACTGGTGAGTGGATAAATACTGTTTACTACCTAGCACATGATGGAAGGTATAATAACTGGGGCAGGCTGATTTGGTTAGGAAGGATTTGGGGATGAGTTCTTATGCAGTTGAGTCTGTGCCAGTTATACTTTTAAGGCAAACCCAGAAGTGTCACAGGATTTGGTCGATTCACAATTTATCTTTGTATGAATTGGTACAGTAATGGCTGTTGTCATGGAGCAAAGGAGGGTCTTCAATACTTATTCCCTATCTAAATTCTCAGTACTTCATTCACTTAATCCTGCCTGGGTCAGGATTTCACCCAAGGAAAGTTTTAATCATTCCAGGAAAAAGGTATACCATTACTAACTTATTTTTCATACTGTTTTGAAAAGAATGATTTCTCACAAGCAAATAAAATGGTTTACAATCTGAATCAAGTTAATAAGATGTTTGTAGTATCAGTTGGATTAAGTATTTCAGGCTAGTTATCTAAGTAATCGTCATCTTTTGACCTTTTCCAGTTCTCCCACCTTCTCCTTTCCTTCTTACTTAAACCTTGGGCCAGTTCTAACCAAATTTGACAAGAATTGAAAATACTTTTTAGCTGTTACAAGCTTCACTAAAACAAATGTCTGAGGAGACAGATGGGAGAAACCTCAGGTACAGGAAAAGTTGTGAATTTAACCATAATGCAAGAAAACGCATTTAGGAGATGGCAGATGATATCCATATGGTGTATCAGGTTTCAAGACTTACACTGCTCACATAGTACTTTATCTAAACTACTTGTAATTTAGCAGAAATGTGAGTGGCTGAAAATGTACAAAAGGAAAGACAGCATAGATCAGGCTCCTCTAGCATAAACACTAAATGAGGCATGTAGGCAGTGATGAATATTTTTCCTTCAGCAAAAGATTACATTTTGAAAAAGAGCTGTCTTGCTTAGAGGACACAATAACTGTGTCCCAATATGAGTGTCCAGTCACATTCCTGCAAGTAACTTTGCTTTGTAGTCTGTGTTTTCTTCTTTCTTTTCGACACTGACTACAGTAGGTATTAAGGTCTCCTTGATAAGAGCTCACAAAAGATGTCAAATGAGAAATACATTCCCCCTACCTACCTTCCTTCACCATGTGGTATAAGCTCTTCAAGGAGAAGTTCTGCTTCAGGAAGGACGATACCAACTGCAAAAAACCCCCACCATCCCTTTCTCTTCTACTTAAAAAAAAAAAAAAGCATGCAATAAAGTGCATTGGGAGGACCACATGCAACTAAACAATATCTGTATTTTGACTGGATTAGCTAGCTTATTTCATTGGCTGAAAAATTTGGGGTAAAGTGAATTTAGACATTTCTGAATCCATTATGATGTAGCTAGCAGATCTGTTTTCTTATTGAAATTCTACCATTTCCTTCTATGGAAGAATTATCAAAGACAGCTGCCCTTTATTTCTTCATATCATATATATGAATTTTTTCAAGAGACAAAAGGAACAGTGACTATTTCTGTAAGAAAAATCTGCCCTAGGAAAGATATTTGTTTCTCTCTATAGTTACTTGAACTTTTTTCCTTTCCTCCAGTCCATTAGACACTCACGATCTGGGTGTTGTTTAAATGGTATCTTGATGTACTCTGATACTCCGAAAAATCTCAGGATTCCTTTAGGAACTAGAACACAATGGCAGTTTGAGCGATCTTCTCAAATTCCCCTAGTATTTCTCCCCTGTGCTCTTGCTTGGGATCATAGCTGTCAAGAAAATAACCTGGAGAGCAGGGGTATGGGTTTTGTTTGTTTCAGGTTTAAAGAAAAAATATCTTGGCATATCTCCCAGCTAGTTCACATCACTCATTTCAAAACCTGAAAAGTTAATCCCATCTCTCTTTGTTTCAAGATATACAGAACCAATTTCAGAAATCTGAGCAGGGATCATGCCCATACCCAGAAAGAATTGTTTGTATTTAGTTTGGTTTTGCACTGCAGCAGAGCTATTCCATCTCTGCTCTACAGAACCTTTACTTTTCACAGTCCAGTATAATAACATATGCAAAGCAATGAGGAAAAAAAATCCAAACCACAACTTGATATACCAGGGAATATTAGATAGGGTACAGAGGCATGAGCATTTTCCTTGGAATTTATTAAGAAAAGTCAATACATTGTTGTGTTGTCTTTTCTAGCAGTGTCCTTCAAAGCAGAGGTTGTCTCGTTTGCTTTCTTTTCCTCTGCTATTGGACATAGGCTTTCTCTTTCTACTGGGATAGAAAAATTTGAACAAGTCTAATGCTTGTTCCAAAAGGGACATAATATCAGAGGAAAGAAGCATTTTACTGCCTCCAAATCTTGTTTGCAACAATACGATGCAGTATTACAAGCAACAGTTCCAACCATAAATAACAGTTTAGATTACTGCATGACAGCACAATATGCACTGATAGATAATTGTCTGTTTAACAATTTGCTAAATGAATAAAATCAGTCCACATGTTGAACCACTATATCCAGTCTCTTCTCCAGTGTGTAAAGATTTTTTTTTCTCATTAAGAACTTAGTGATGTAGAAAAATCACATTATCCAGACACCAGTTACTTATTATTACATCATGCCTGATTGATTGGTTTTGTTTTATTCTCATCAGATTAGATACGAGATGAGATAAATTTGAGAGGCATGGGAACTCTCTTATTTTGGTGTCATGTGCCTACTAAGACTACCCTTGAGAGGCTAATGAGGTTAATTCACAGCAAGGTGTAAGAGTAGCTTAGTAATTACCTTAAAGGCTTGCTACCTCTTTGCTGTGAATTTGTAATGAAAGTATTCTGCCAACTCCCACAGTCAGGTAAACAACTTGTATACAAATTAATTAGCAATTGGGAGATGGTGCCTCCTAGAATAAACAGATGAATAAGTTTTGTTTCCATGTATCAGTCAAGTTAATGACAGCCATTTTGTATGCAGGATTTTCACTTCTTTGACACGGTGTGGAATTCTTGCTTCATTTCTCCTGCCTAGACAGAAAGCAAGCAAGCGATTATCCAGAGCAACTGTCATTCTTCAGGCTTTCAGTAGATTACCAACATGATATGGAATATGGACCTTTCCTGGTAAAGGCTTATCAAACAAGTTTAGAAAGGGTTGTGAAGTGTATCTGCTGGCAGGTTCACTGAGCAGATAATCCAATTTGCTTATCTTCTGCTCTCTTTGTACCACCCCATCATCCGGCTGAACTGCTTCTTGAGAATTCATCTGTACTTCACTGTACTTAGTTTCTCTGAGGACTTCCTTAGTAGAAGCAGAAGTGCTGTAACAACTGCCAGTGACTTAAAAATAAGCTACATGGTCTTGAAAAGGAGTTCAGATAAGAGAGGAATCAGTATTTTAACTCCTGATAACAGTTGCTGTGTGCATTTTGGAAGTGACTTGCAATAGGACTTTGACTTTTTGGAGTTCAGTTGTTTGATAGACAGTTATTGGTCTAAGAAATTATTAGAAATGATCACACTAGCTGGGCATCATCACAGTAAGATTAATGTGGGATATATTTTGGTGTTGTAAAAATAGTCTGCAATTCTGCATTTCAGAAATATATTCAATCTTTTAACAGCATATATCGGAATGTGTAAGCTTTCTCCCTCATTCCCTATTTCTTGATCTCTGAAAGTTGTGCTAATACTGCAACTGGTGAACATAATTTGAGCCGTAGAAAAAAAATAATCTATTTTAAGATTAGGACACTAGGAAGTGAATCCTTCAAATGATAAAATATTAAGACATATATTTTGCAGCCTGCGCAACAAGGATCTAAAATTAACACATAGCCTTCTATTTGCATGAAGTTTAGGGAAAATAGGAAGACATACTTTAAGAAATGTGTAATAGTGAATGCATTTTGTATGCACATGTCTCTGTTGAAGTTAAGTGTGGCTTTAATAAGTTTCACAGTGTTGGAAGTATCATTCAAATTAGATTTTATACATGGTGCAGTTGGTTTTCAAGGAATATCCAGTCTATTCTGCAATCACGTGATGAAAAGGGCCATGACCTCATCCGTGCTTTGGACCTTCTGATGTATTTTAAGATGTTTTGCACTCTGAGATGAAGTAGTAGATTCTAATACCATTAAAAGCACTGACTTTCTCCTGTTGCCAAGTTGGAGGGAGACCTTTTTCTGCAGGCATTTTTTCCCTAGGGCCTCCCTTAAGGCAAGTTTTTACCTGGTTTCCATTTTGTAACATAGGAAAAACGACATATTGTATCTGTTTTGACATTCAGGACATTCAAATATAATAATGTAAAAAGAAAGGTGCATTTTAAGGTTATATGATCTTTAGTTATAGATTATAACCACATAATCAGCTGAGTTGTACAAATACTGTATTAATATTTATTTATAATTAGATTATTTTCTTCTTCACAAAGAATTTGCTTTAACAGAAAATGGTTGAACCCTTACGCAAATGGTCCATACACAAAACTTTCTGATTTTCTTGTGTATTCAAGTTTATTTTTTATCAGCTCTTAAAGGTTTTTTGAGTAGTGTGGTTTATATTCTTTACCTCATATAGGACTGGGAAGGGGAAGATTGTTTTGTTTTCAGTCTGCAAACACATCTGGAATGAGGAATAAAGTCCAATCAGTGTTCTTCTAAAAAATATTCCTTTTAGGATTCAGTGCTGCTGCCAAGAAAATTAAGGGCCAAAGTTCTTTTGCATTAACCTAATCTTGCAGTATTTGAACCGTTAACAATGCACGCAATTTTCTGATTGCTGTTGATTACCTTCTAAATGATGAGAAAAACTTTTCTATTAGCATATATTGATCACCTCACCAGGTTTTATAAAAAGGTAAAATTCATCATTTTATTCCACCAATGCCCTGTTTTTTAAATTATTAGGAATTTCACTGGACTTTTTTTAGTTCTAATCCTAAATCAAATGCAAGAGGTACAGAGCAACTTGCATTTGGGCAGTCATATACACGCTCAGAGAGAATTGCCACATGTTTCTAGCCATACCCTTATCTCATCTGTAGTGCTTTCAATACATTCAGCTGAAGATCCAAAGACCTTTACTCCTCACTGTGCTCACATTTTATTGTCCTGAGGATTCTTCTCTTGCTTGTTACCCCACAATTGAACACCACTCTGAATGACAGCCTCATTATCTAAAGCTTGTCGCAGGACACAAAATCAAACTCAGAGTTATAATGGGAATACATTTTGTGCTAGTTAGTAACAAATGCTAAGATAAAGTGATAAAATAGTATAGTCAATTCCCTGTATTAGCTGTAGCCTTAAATCAGATTTGGTCTTAAAGGTCAGCTTCCTGTAAGCAGTTAACTTTCCTAGCTCTTAGAAGTAACTAGTATTACGCAGAAAGTTCAATTAAAAACCCACTGCAACTGAGTCTATCAACTTTCAAACACTTCAAATCACTTTAAATATATGAAAGCTGGATTTTTTTCTACCAAACGGTTCTGTTACTTCTTCCTTTCCTACAGATTTTTATGTGCTATGAATTAAAAAAGAGAGGAAAATGATGCTATCTTGCCTTTTTTTTTTTCTTCTGATCAGGAGTATCCTTGCACAGAAGATAATCAAACGCCTTGCTATTTCTGTTGTTTTAATGCAAGCCAAGTTATATAGGGAAAAAAAACCCAATGATAATCTATTTTGAGAAAATAATTTAGAGAATTCTATCTTATTTTCTTTTCTAAATGTACACTCTACACTTCAAGGAGGGAATACTCAGACTCATGTTTCTAAACAGAAGTCTGAGTGTTTTGTGGTTTTTTAGCAGAATGCTCCCACTGCTATTCATATCAGATGTTTCTTCAACATAGCTGGCTGGAAAACTATATTTGTTTGATAGAAGAAGCTGGTTTGAATAGGTCTTATCCATCCAAGGGGATCAATACAGGCTACTTATTTCTTTCTAGATGTTTCTATTGACGTTTCCTAACCAAGGACATCAAAGTACCTCTAACTTAAACTGCTGACTTGCAACTGTGGTCGTCTTTATTCTGGAATTTTTACTTTTTTTCTAACAAAAATATTTTTGCAACAAAGTAAATCTCCTCTTTCTGAAAACAGCTGTTTAAACTTCTGATTCTGTGCACTTTGTGTCTGTTTTGCTATACTTTGGTTAAATGTTAAAAGTTTCTTTTGGAAATGAATACACAGACCTAAGCAGTATTTTTGACTGCTATTGATGTTAACTTTCTTCAAACTTAAATCTTTAAAGCCACTCTTTCTCATGTTTCCTTTTCCCCTATTATTATTTTTATAATGCTTTTTTCTCTTTACTGTATAAGAGAAATAAACAGGCAACAACCTCTCTGTTCTGCTGCTCATATGCTGAACACATACAGTCTTTATGCATTATGACTGGGACATAAAATCCAGCTGGTGTTGATTTCAATAAGGAGACATTAATCAACCATCCTTCTTTAATAAAATTGCAAAAGAACGCTCCCAATTGTATTGACACTGCAGATGTCTCCAAAAGAATGAAAGTGTAAGAAGATGGCAAAAATAGCTTTGCCTTTATAAATGCATTTTTTAAATGCATAAACTTTTAACAATTGAATGTTCTTTGGCATTGTGTAGCATAGCAAGATTCACGATGAAGAGACAGATGCAGTGATGTGATGCATGCTGATAAAAAAACTCTCATATAAAAGTACATAGAAGATTTAGCTTCACATAGACCAGTACAATTTTTTTCTTGTGAAAATCATACTAGCCTATAATGTTTCTTCTCTTTTGCTCTCCTTTTTTATTATTTTGTAAGGTCACAATTTCAAAAACTCAGACTAGATAAAGTATGAGAAACCACTGTGGGAAACAATAATGAAATAGCAGGGTACGTGCTCGGTGATGTTTTGGGTCTTTTCAATATCTGATTCCAGAATCTAGCTTAGAATAATAGTGCTAAACAACTATGTTTAGGTACAGCATAAAAAGCAAGATTAGGACAAGGAAAACTATTAAAAACAGGTATGCCACTTAACTGTGGTAAGTTAATGTTTTCATCTCAAATACTTTTTTTTTTTTAATGAGGTGGATTAATGATTGTCAGGGAGGGAAACATGAATTCATTTTGCTGCTGAAGTTGAAATCTTTCCTCTAGTAAGTTCTAGTAAACAGTCAATGCATAAACCATAAGTAAAGTATGTTCCACAGCTTGTAAATCCAGTTGGTTTTATTGTCTCCTCCCTTCTTTGGGTCATCTGTTACCCCAGTTGTCATTTTCTCTTCCTTTTTCTACCAGTTTCCTTTTTTGAGTCCTCTCTACTCTCTCTGATTTTTTTATATACATACTTTCATAAGAACTCCTTTCTACCCACCCTAAGCTTGTGGACATGTGGAGTTTCTAGACTCCATTTATTGCTAGCTGCATTGTTTTAGTCTTTTGCTTTCATTTTTATCATCAGCTGTGAATAAAGGCAAAAGGCTTGCTTTATTCTATTTGCTGGTATATAGCAGAAATAGATTTCAGACTACAAGAGTGCAACCAAACACAGCAACAAGTCGCTGAAAGAAAAGGATGCCGATTTATTTTCTGCTCCTATTTCACCAAGAGCAAGGATTTTAATTTTTGTTACTTTTTGCTTATTGGTTCCCCAGATCTCAATGTATTTTGCAGAGTTTTGTTCTTTATGTCTTTGGGGTTTTTAAACTCAGTAATTAATCTTCAAATACCTACATGAGTTAGTTCTTGAGTTAATCTAGTTAGTTAACTCTTGCTGTATTTCTGTATTTCTGTAAAATTATGTACCTAAAATGCTTGCAGTTCTTCTGTTGATATGCATTTGATCTGAGAAAGAAATTCAAGATTTAAGTCCCAAACTCTTCTTTGGAAGTTTATCACTTTGGAGATGCTGAATAGTTCTTTTGAAGTAACAGTATGTGCTTGCTAGATTTTTTTAGAACTTTATACAGAATGTTAAAATTTAACATTTTAAAAGTAAAATTTACATGCTATGAGTTCTCTAAAATAAACATAGCTAATTGGGGGTGTACACTGAGAAACAGTATTTCTAAGGAGACAGCAACTAATTAAATCCTCCAAAATGTCATATTAATGATTAGAAGAGATTTTTGGCTGAAAGAACAAAGGCAGAAGTTGTTAGAAAGCAAGCTCTTCATACCTTAATTTATGGTTCTAAACCTAAAAATAATCTTCTAAGTCCCACTTGTTTGAATAGAACAACTTACATCATTGACATTGAAGCTAATACTAAGAAAATTGTTCATTTGCATTTCATGTAGAGAAGCCAGTCCTGCATTCCTTAGGCATATGTTGACCAAAGAGTGGTATCAGTTAGCCCAAGGATAATGCTAAAACTGGAGTAATTTCCTTTTTGTGAAAGAGGTAAATATCCCACTGTACAATGTGATTCCACCTTATGATTTCTGTCAACCCACAGCTGATTTAAGTAGCTTCCTGCAATCTTAGTCTGTTTCTTGCCTCTTCCTCAGCCTCTCCCAGTTGCAGTTTGCTCTCTTCAGTTGTCCTAATGAGTCATTTTTAAGACCCTGCTCTCAAATAGGTAAGTGAAAAAGCAAAAATGACCCCTGTATTTCTAGGTTTTTCTCTTCAACACAGAAAATCTGTATGTAAACTTGTAAAGAGGCCACACAAACCGCTCAGCATAATTAAAGGTGAGGGAGCAAGTGTTTAAGGGTGAAGGGCAGTAATCCTTTAAAATGGTTTTGCAATCAGAAATTATCATAGGAATCACATAATTTCCTTTGACCCTTTGTGCACAACTTAAATTACAGTCAAGCAGCCTTTACTGGGGGAGTTTCACTTTGTTTTGTTTCCTTTCAGTTCTCACTTTAATACAGGAAAAATGTATCCATGTGGTATCCATTTCAGCATTATTTACTATAACTAGTCCCAAGTGTGCAATACTTCCAGCTAATGAGCAATACAGATTAAAGGCAGATGTTTGCTGTAACCATGAAGTTGGCATTCATCTCAGAGCAACATGTTTAATCTGTGCTGGATGTTTAGTTTTTGGTATGTTGGTTGTCAAGTAGTTGTAGTTCTCTTCAGTTGTATTTCAAATAAAAAACTGAGGCCTCCATCTTGTGCCCTTCAGACATATAGAAAATGGAAACTGGTAGTGATTGTTCATCAATGTTTCATGCATGAGCAGAGAACACAAGGAGGTCTGATTGTCCAGAAGCTACTTGAGGCTGCAAATCAACAGGAATCTGATTTTGGACAAAACCATGGTGATTGTAAAACTGCGTAAGTGAGCTGACAAGTTTAACTTCAGAACCAGTTGAGCTCTTCCATTGCCACACTTGCACAGAAAAAGTTCCAACCCATCTTTCTACTGTTTTAACTCAGGCATGATGTTGAACATGTACTAGTCTTCTACAGCAAACTGAGAAGTGGGTATATGCATCTCTACTTGGAATAAATAGGTACTGAGTGACAATAATCTTTTTGTCTCTTGTCTCTACTACTTGTCACCTGACCATGCATGAGATGGTTTAGTACTATGATCTTGACCCAAAGATAAGCTCTGTGCAATGTTGGATGCTTAGAGGTTGGGTTGGGTTGTGTAAGCACAAGATGGGGGGGAGGGGGTGGGAGCCCTAAACAAACAAGATATCAGAAAGAACTAATAAAAGAAGGGTCAATATTTAATGATATCTAATAGGGAGTAAAATAAATAAGAATAAAACAATTTGTGATCATTTGAAAAAGTGAGCAGCAACAAACTAAAGGGAAAAGATACAGAACTGTTCTCAGATGAACAATTAGCAAAACTAAGATATTACATGAACAAAAGAAAATCAACTTATATAAAAGTCATTGACACAAAAGGAATTACTCAGAATTATTTTAAGTTAGAGACAGAAGCAGAGAGAGAAATTATTAGAGAAAAATACTCTAGGAGCAAATACTAAGAAAATACACTTTTAGCGAAGTTAATTTAACTGCTGACATTGGTGAATATGATTGTATTGCCCTAGCAGACATGCTTTAGCTTCATTAAGATGGAGAAGAGAGATTGCAGTGGGATGGTAGGATGTTTTTCCAGGGGCATTATTGCTTTGTATTGTTAATATCTGCCATATACTAATGTAAAATTACTTGCCATATTGGTACATTAGTTTTTCCTAAATATCAAAAGTTTTGCCATTCTAAATGTCAAAAGCTGAAAGGCTCTGAAAGGATTCCTTCCTTCAGGGTGAACTAAGGACCTTACGATACAACAGGAACAAAAATTGTAAGTTTAGGAAGATTAGCTAAGGTTCTTCATGTTCTCCTAGGCACAACATTAAAAATGACTTCTGGAAGAATATTTTTTAAGTGGGGAAGGATGAGTCTTTCCACTTACTAGGAAGTGGAAAGGTTTACCAGGACTAGAGAGCTTATGGTAAATGGAGTAGGAGGTTCTAGATGATCCATGGAAGGAGTAAGATGATGAGAAGAAGAGCAGAGAGTTCTTCACCTGTAGGGAATACATAAGAAATTTTAGGGTAAATTTAGGGCAATTAGAGCAAAAAGCTCATATAGCAACACGTTTGGCTTCAAGAGGATCATTATGAATAAAGCATGGCTGGGTTATGACATAGAGTTGCCGGTTCATGCAAGATGCGGCAATAGCAACATATAAGTTTATTTGTAGACTGTTGGAAATATGAGAACATTATTTCCTCACACTTCCCTTATTTAGTAGTAAGACTAGCCTCAGAGCTGACATTTTTAAAAAGTAGAGATAAAAATTAGGAAAGATTCATCAGTAAAGGAAAAATATTATGTCTTTAGGACTGCGGTCTCATGTTGCATCCATCTCAATTGGTGGGGACACCCCTGGGGTGTTCCCTCCTGTTACTAAAACCTGAACCATCGGAGTGGGGAGGAAAGCAGAGACTCACCTGAAGCAACTGCTTCATCCCATCAAAAAATTAGGGGAGAAAACACAGCAGTGAGTGCAAAGTAGAAAGTGGGACAGCTCTACTCCAGAAAAAGAGAATGAACAGTCAGTAGAATAAAATCTGTCCAAGGAAAGGACAAATATATTAAGTAAGGAAAACAATTTGGCATTTCTTTTGGGAAATGGGAAGACAATATTAAAATAGAAAAATAGCAATTTAGAAAAATAATTTTAAATGCCAGATTTCTGTCATCTTTGTGTATTTTGTGTATGGTCTCTATGAAAAAACTTCACACTGACTATGAGATTGTGAAGTATGTACAGCTGACAGAGTATGCACAATTCTTATAAAAATATTTGTATTTAGAGAGTATTATCGCCATCTTAACTCAGCATTAGTTGCAGTTGCCCTTTTTCTCACACTAATTTTGAAAGTGATCCTGATTATTAGGTGGGGATCAATTTGTGCGCTGGTATCAGGAAGTACTAGCATGCAAAAATAAATTTACTTACTAGGTATTAACCAGCAAGAAACAGGTGGTTGGAGAAATACCGTATTACAGAAGGCTAATGACTGATTAGTCATCTCTAATGCCATTATCAAAATCAAAGTTAAACCAAGTCAAATTTTCTCCCTTCATGTCCTTTATATGAAGGGAGGCTACAAGGTCCAGCACCCAGAAAAACAAATACCTGTTGTCTTTGGTATGGCTATAATACAGTGCTGTGTTTTGCACAGCAGTGCATTGCATTAGCCTAGTTCTGTGAACTGTTTGCTCTTTATTCAATGGATAAGCACCCATGACTTTTTTGAGAGTAATATAATAATAACATCAACCGTCACAAATTAGAACAGTTATTACTTTCAAAGGGATGCTTACGCTCCATTTTGAGGTGTGCTGAATGTTAAATTGTCACTAGGGGGATGTAGGAGTTCTGGGTAGAGTTAGGGTTCACCTTGAATAAGTTTTTATCACAGTATTAAAATGCTGCTTCATCAATAGCAATTTTTGAACTTTCAGGTAAAGTATTGTACTCCATGTAATTATATAAGCTTAAAATGCACTCACTATGGCATTTCTTTTGAAAGCTCAGCTGGGCTTTTTGCCTGACCAGTTTCAGGTTAGTTTTAAGCAATAGCTATTTCAGAGATGGTCCAAATTCTGGGAAATGTTTATTTACTCCTCTAAGTTATCATTCTTTGTTTTCATGAAAAGCATCTGAAGATCATTGTCATGAACAGAACTTTAACAGAAATGATAATTGCATCCGGTAAGGGGAAGCCAGTTTTTAACCTCAACCTGTGGTAGATGGACAGCACTGACCAAGAGCCTGCCTTGTACGTAAATAAACGCAGATCTATGGGAGTGCTGAAGGCATGGGCATGAAAGACCACAGTTTAGTTTTGTAAGAGATACAATTCCAAGACAGACAATATATTTACTTGAGGGAGTTCAGTACAGTATCAGTCATAGGTGGATTTTTAGACATGCTTTAATGTTCTCCAGATTGTGTAAGTTCCTTGCACCTGTTAGAATCATAGAATCATTAAGGT
>NW_009205648.1:0-23361 GCF_000690835.1 Fulmarus glacialis
TGCCTGCCAGGTTAAACCACGACAGAAGTCAGCATGAAAAGAATAGTATAATAAACTCTCCCCTTAAAATAAAAACATTAGCAATAACAAAAATAATATTTATTACCGAAAAGCTCTAAGTCATTTTTTGCCGTCTTTAACAATAAAATTGTAGCATCAATAGTTGAGACCGCTACATCCTTGCAGAATATAATCTAACTCCAACTGAAATAAGGACATCATTTTTTCCCAATGTACAGAACACATCACCAATCTGTTTGGAAATCAATGGTTTGTGAAGAATACCTGTACATTAGGAAAGATCAGGATGCAGTCAAAATCAGACTATGGACATTGAACTGACCCAGTTCATCTGTCTTGTATAGCTGTCTGATTGTATACTTAGATAACGCATTGGGTTTTTCTGTTCCCATGTAAGATTCCTTCTAGTAGTGTTGAATTCTAATTATAAAGGATAAGGATCTTCAGGATCTTAATGAATTGGACCCTGTGTATCTCTTTTTAAGAAAATGAAAAGAACTGGCAACACAAGAAATTTCTCTGTCTGTACATTAGAAAAAGTACAGGACAGCACAGTGGCGGCCTTTAACAGAGATCAGTGATTTCCAGTTAGACACCATAAGAGTGAAGCCAACTGTGTATACGAAATTTTAGCTTGTCAGTTGTGTTTGTTCTGGTGACAGGAAGTACTCTATTATTCTCAAGCAGATGGGGTCTTAAGAGTTTTCTGTCCAGCATGAGGTTGCAGCCTAAATTGAGAAATAGATGCAGTGGCAAATATAAAATCTGTCAATGGATCAGTGTTTTACAAGCCAAATGGAAGTACTACTCTTTTTCTTCTACAGTTATTGTCTCTTGACAATACTTTTACCCACATACAAAAAAAAAAGAAAACAACCAAAAAACCCAACTCCTGTATGCTCATGAATAAAAAAGAACCATTGATATGTTCTAAATATCAGTTGGTAATCAGATTCAAATACCATCAATAATACAAGATCAGAGAGGTGCCAATCCCCAGCAAGATTGCAAACAGGTCAATATTAGAATTATTTGGGTTTCATCCTCAGTAATTCATCTGCAAGTTTTCCTGAACAGTAGAAGCATTATATAGCTTGGACCAAGTGCAAGCAAACAATCAGCTGTGCTGATAATTCTGTTGTAAAGGGTTATTTTGCCCATCTCAACCCATATTGATCAAAGTTGCTCACTGAGGAAAATGTAAATCTGGAAGAAGACTTTAGGAGTGTCATTCCTAAACACAACCCCAAAAAATCTGAACTTGATTTTTTAAAATTCATTAGAGACAGGAAAATCCTATTAGGCTGCAAAAATTATCTCAATAGTCAGTTACCTTATTAAATTAAATTATGTTCACATTATTTTGCAGGCGACAGGCTCCAAAGTTTTTATACTTAATGAAATGTTATAAACTTTACATTTACTGCAGTGTCAAAGCATACATATATCTGTTACACATGGAATACTTAGTGTGTTTTATATCTACAGCCTACATTATCTTGCTTGTATTCATAGTAATTTCCATTGTTAACCTGAAAATCTAACAATTCTACTCACCATATAGGCAGTTTATACAGTGTTTAAACAACTTTTTAATCTTCTCTTAATAAACTAAATATAGATTAAATGTCCTTCACAATATTGAAATTCGTTTCCCTTAATCATTCTCATGATTCCATGTTGAACCCCTTCCAATAATTTAAGTATTTCAGCTACTCTTTTTTTCAGTGAACACTGAAAATGGATGCTGCATTATGGTAGTGTGAGTAGTGGAATGCAGCTAAGGGTCAATTGCTGGAAATCAAGCAGTGTTACCAGTGTCAACTGCAGAGGTAATACAAAGTCTATATTTCTTTCTTTTTTGTTTGTTTAAGCATTGCTTAGCCTTTCTGACCACAACATTGAAGCAGGGTCTTATCTTTATCAAATTAATCACCACGGTCACCAAGTTTTTCAGAGCAAAGTAGTAAGTAAGGGATGAGTGCCCTTTTTAGGATATAACTTTATGTTTGTCTTTATGAAAACTCAGTTTACCAAGAATTCCACTACTTCAGGTAAAAGTATTTTTTTCCCAGGTCATTGCTAACATAGTTTAGGAATAAAAAGTGGATTTTGTTAGTGAAAGTTTCTGAAAACAGAACTGCTTGATGATAATTCCCCATCAATAATATAATATGCATTTTGATTTGTATTGGGTTTTTTTTTCCAGCAAAGATTTTGATTTGAAAACAGAACTCATTAATGATAATGGTAACATGACTGATATGTATTGCCTCTATTTCTTTGCAGTATATTGATATTAAGTCCCTGTTTCATGGCATTTGTTCATCACCAACAGGATCATAATGAATATTTTCCTCCTTTGGTATATAACTTTACTGCTCCTGATTATGGCAAGAAGGACAGAGGTGGGTTTACCTTCCACCAAAATAATTGCCAATAGTCATGGATAGAGATAAGTCAGGAAAGGAGACATGACTGGTGCACCTTACTCATGGAATTAAATTGGCTGTCAAATTTGGGGCTTAGGGAGTAATATTCCCTTAATCTTATTGGCAAAGAATGTTTTTGTTTGTTTATTTTTCATCTTTCATTTATGGCATAGAGTATTTTCCAGGAATTTCACTTAGAAATAGTTTTTAAATGTAGGAACCTAGGACTTTAGTGATGCTTCTGTCTTCTCAGCTTGACGTTGTAATTTTGAACAGTTTTGTAATTTTTAATACAGACCTTGTTACTGAGAGTCAGGAAGTACCTTATGGCTTTCCTTGTGATGGTATGTGAAGCAGATGTTCTGTGGAGTTTTCTGAACAAAGTATCTTTTAGTTATAGAGATAGTACTGCTGGAAGTAATGCCAATATAGGAACCTTACTGCACCACTATATTTCACAAATAATGGCAAAGCCCTGATATTTCTGACTTTTTTTCCTAGAAAGTTAAAATTAAAAACAAGATCATAGTTATTGTTTGTTGTTTCTATCAAACAGGAATACTCTGAAAAGCTAACAAAATCATTTATTGAAGCAATTTAGTCAGAAGAACTTGAAAGCAGAGAAGGTCCAAAATTTATATGACTCATAGTTGTCAAAATTTTCCTGTTGTTTCCTAAAGGAGTACATAAGTATTTGTACTTAAGTAGCTTGTAGAAAAGATCTTTAAATCTCACAGGAGGAAATAACTAGTAAATTGAGGGTACTCAGAAATTCCACAAACAGTGGAAAAACTGCTGACTGGCAAAGAAAATTGTCTTAGTGATAAGCAACAAACATAAATTAAGTTAAACTACAAAGTAAATTTAAATAAACAAAATATTAAAAGTTCTTTGATACAAAAGAAAACAAAGCCAGATATTTGGATAGAAATTGTGGCTAGGATATGACCCAGAATAAAATTAATATTTTGCTGCAGTTCTCAGTAAGAATGGAGCAAAAGCAAAGCAGATAATAAGAATAAATTTGCAGGAAAAAAACCAAAAAAACCTCAGGGGAATTAAAACTGAAACCTGACAGTTTAATGAACAACATTTAGGATTTCTGTATCATCTCCCTCTAAGAACATCGACTCAACTTATGTATGACGTCATCAACCAAGTGACAAAGGTTGTTAATTAAAAATATCAGCTCATGGCAGATACTATTTCACTGGAAAAGTAGCAAATATTGTACTCATGTGAGGGGGAGTGAAAATTATTAACTTGACCTAGATATCATACAACACCAATGTTAAAGAAAACAGCAATTAAAGATATAGGGACATGAGAAATAAATTTAAATAATTTTTCCAAAAGTAGTTTCTACCACAAAAAGAAAGCTTTCTTTAGCTGAGAGAATAGTGATATATCTAATCTACCCAGATTTTAGTAAAATGTATTAGTTTAGCACCAGAGGGAGAATTATTAGTGAAGCTGAAGAAGATGAGACATAAAACTGTAAACTGTGTAACTGGCTAAGGAGAGATGGCAACAAAATTGTTCTGAAAGAGGACTATGAGACTTCCTGGAATTTTTAATGGAGTTCCTTAAGAATTTGCCTTTGATCATTTTAAGGTGACTGATATTAGTGACTGGCTCAAAAAAAGTAAGAGTTTGCTAATGAAATATTCTATTTATATAGTGATGTGCGATGCTATTAATGCAGAAGATTAAAATAGCATATGGAAAGATTTGGATGACCTTGAAAGTTTAAGTAATAGATTGACATTAAAAGGTGTATGTGCAAGTTTTTATAAAGGATAATTTGTAGCTTTTATATTCCTACCATACACATTATGCATATCACCAGTTTTGTGTATGTCTAGTCACTCATGCATGGTATGAAGATGAATTATGAATAGAAGGTTGTTAGAAAGAGGCCACTAAAGTTTTTTGTGAAAATGGGAGCCCACTGTATGAAAAGTGACTGAAAAACTTGGTGAATGAGGTGACACCTTTGGAAAGATACCAGTTTTTTATTCCCTACTGACCACTAATTCAAAACCAAAACAAGAAAAACCCCAAGTCAAAACCTGTTAAATCCACAGGATAAAATTCATAGGGGGAAAAAAAAAAAAAAAAAAAAATGGTATGAATAACTATAAAAACATAGGACTTTCTGGGAAGAAATTAAATAGATTTAGTGTTATTGTAGGTTGACCTTCTAGGAGAAAAGGGCAAAAACTTTAGTTACTTTTAAGATGGTTCTTTCTCTGTTTCTGGAGGTCATATATGAAAAATGAGTTGATGAATGATTTCAGCAGCACAGGAAGTCCCTTTCAGTCCTCTGTTTCTAAAATGTCTTGTCATATGAAGTAGAATACTTATGTACATCTAAGAATTGCATCAGAGTTATATGACATATATCAGTCATGTAATCTGATGAAAAACTGTAGAAATTTGATACCTTCTGTTTTCAATGAATCAGTATTGATTTACATTTTCTATGTTATCTCGCTTGAATCCTTTAGTCTTTGAGCCCTGCATGAAATGTTCCGGTGTATTCCTGGGATCAAAGCTAGGTTATGGACATATAATTACATGGCTCATCCTGCTTGCCTTTTTGAAATATTGACCCACTAGCTTTCTTCCACTCCTCTGGAGCTTCCCTAGTGTTCCAAGACTTATTGAAAAATCAATGTCAATTGTCTAGAGAGCTCTCCAGCCAGCTCTTTTAAAATTATTGAATGCAAGACTGATTTAAAAATATCTAGTTTTAGTAGTTGCCGCTTTACAACCTCTAGAATTACTGTGGGAGTGGGAGGTATTTCATCATCATCATCTGATATGACTATACCATCTTGGTTTTTCTAAATACAAAGAGAGACCATGAGTATATTTCTGCTTCTTCTGCATTATTATTGGCATAGTTATATGGTTTTCTTATATTAATTAATAAATATCAGTGCTAGGATTTCTTTTACAGTTGCTATTATGTAGTGGAGAGTTCCCAGTTTCTGATTTATACTCATTGCTATCAAATTCAATTTTATCTGAACTGTAGTAATTAAAGTACTTATATGCATATGAATTTTTATAAAATTAGTAACTTCTCTAAATTTAAACTATTTAGCAAAAAACCACAGCAAGTTGTCTTAACTGCAGTGCTGTTGTTTTAGAGTACCATGGAAAAAGCATTTTCTTACATTTGTTTTGGTTTTGTGTTCAGGGAATAATACCTCCACAACCCCAATCTTATGAAAATATTCCTTCCCCTTTTGTGTCTATTTTAGTCAGGTAAGTTTTGCTTTCCTGAGGTATTCCTTTAAATTCAACATTTCTCAGTTCTCTTTCCTGTACGTAAGGAAAATTTCCTTTTCTACCTCCCCAACAGATCTCCCATATTGGGCAAGTAGCTCCTTTTCAGAAGCTCATATAGGCCTCTTAATTCTTTATGATAGTTTTAATAATGCCAATGGCTTTCCAGAGATACCTGCTACAGCAGAATTATTATTATTTAGAAGTATCTTACTCATGGATTCTTAAGGGAATGTTCCTATACTCTTCTTTTAACAAACACTCTATGAAAGATTAATTTGAACAAGTCTTCATTATTAATGTGCACTTAGAAGCTGATTCATCTCATCCTAAAGCCAACATTTAAAATAGGTTGGATGACTCATACCTGGATAGTGTCCATTTCTTTCTACTGCCTCTGAGGGTAGCCTCAGATGGACACTTATGTAGCTAAAACAGGTGAAACTTACCCTGTTTCCCGAACGCTATCCTCACTGACAGTGTTGCTATTGCATAGCTTTTCAAGAGTGGTTTTAAGTTCTGTTCTAACATAGCCCTGTTCCAGTCAAAATTCTCTCATCATAATTTATTTTCCATTGCCAGCATGTCTTGTGCCTTGTTAATAGGTTAGGTCTTGACTATCACAGATGCTCTATCCAAAGCTCTGCCAATACTGTGTCTGAAGCAGTTTATAAGAGCCACAGAGTCCTCTTGATTTGTTGGCACATCGAAGTTCTAACATGTTGCATGCTTTGAATATTTTGGTTTTAGCTTCTCCAGTGCTCTCTGAGACAAGGCTGTTATTTTGGTTAAACAAATCCCTTCAGGGAAGTACTTCACAGAAAACATATAAAGTCATCTCTGCTGATATGTGCAATGATATTCAGATTAACTTCTGAATTTCCAGTGACCGATACCTGGAAAACCATAGCTGAGAGACTGACAGTCATGGAACCGAGCCCACTTTAGCTATACTTCCATCTCCAATACCTTATGTATTATATTTTATAGAATCTGCTTCCTCTAATCCCTTTCTAATCCTTAGACATTTCATCTTCCAGTTTTAGACCTCTGGGATTCTGATTAGTCAATAGACAGGCACCATAGTCTCACTTTTTCCTTCTTGTATTGCTTGAAGCTCTACTTTTTCTTCCTTTACCTGCATCTTCTTACTGTTTAAACTTACTTTCAGACTATCTCCTTCTGTGATGTCTTGTAATTACTGTGAAGCTGTGGCAGTAGGGTCATGTGCAGCCACAAGGTGAATATATCAAACTACACAATTGTATAGATGTTGACACTCAATAAATAGAAGCCATCTCTCAAAATAAATATATACTCTCTCAGCTCATGACCTTATTCCAGGGACCTGGAGGAAAAAAGAGGTATCAGAGCCATCTCACCTTTCCCAGGCAACTATTTTGGATGAGATGAATTACTGCCCTGAAGAGTATGATTCATCCTGCTTAACTTTAGGAATGTAAACCTCAAATATCTACATGCAAATTAATTGCCCTCAGCTACCTTCACAGTCAGAGGAGAAACAGTTATGGCATGTTTCTGCTGGCTATTTCAGATCATAGAATCATAGAATCATTTAGGTTGGTCCCAGGCAACTATTTTGGATGAGATGAATTACTGCCCTGAAGAGTATGATTCATCCTGCTTAACTTTAGGAATGTAAACCTCAAATATCTACATGCAAATTAATTGCCCTCAGCTACCTTCACAGTCAGAGGAGAAACAGTTATGGCATGTTTCTGCTGGCTATTTCAGATCATAGAATCATAGAATCATTTAGGTTGGAAAAGACCCTTCAGATCGTTGGGTCCAACAGTAAAGCTAACACTACCAAGTCCACCACTAAACCATGTCCCTAAGCACCACATCTACACGTCTTTTAAATACTTCCAGGAATGGTGACTCAACCACTTCCCTGGGCAGCCTGTTCCAGTGCTTGACAACCCTTCTGGTGAAGAAATTTTTCCTAATATCAACTCTAAACCTAGTCTGGTTCCTAATATCCAAACTAAACCTCCCCTGGCACAACTTGAGGCTGTTTCTTCTCATCCTACCACTTGTTACTTGGGAAAAGAGACCAACACCCGACTCGTTACAGGTAGTTGTAGAGAGCAACAATGTCTGCCCTCAGCCTCCTCTTCTCCAAACTAAACAACCCCAGTTCTGTCAGCAGCTCCTCATAAGACTTGTTCTCTAGACCCTCCACCAGCTGGTATGCATTTTAAAATGAGATGAAACACATTATAAAGTCCTATTTCTTTTCAGTGACTATTGTTATAACCTACACTGAACAGCTCTTTGAGCTGTGATGTTGATGAACATGTTGCAGACATTGGTTGGAGAAATCCTATTTAAGATGATTCTTTCTGTCTTGGAGAACCATGTGGCTAATTTGGGCTCAAAACCCAACATTTCAGATGTTTCATTAAATTGAGATGAACTCCACTGGGTGTGGATATGTTTGGACTGTTACTAGTGAGGGACATACAGACCCCACATTCTCTTTACTAATACATATGTAAACACTATGATGGAGATGTAGCTTAATTAATTCCTGGCTGGCATTGACATTCTGTTTACGTTTTGTCTCTGATCTTATTTACCTCCACATTTATAAAATTGTTCCTTTTGGAATACCAACATGCTGACTATTTTGTTATTTTGTTTGTGTATAAAAAATGTAGTCCAGTTGTGGCCAGTCACACATAGCTTTTAATACTGAAGTCAAAGTTATGTCCAATTGGAAATTCTTTTGAGTTGAATAGAAGAATCTGAGTTAGGAAATTTTAGCATACATTATGGCAAGCACGTTTGAGTACTGACAGCTCAAAACTGGCACATATGCCACTTAAGCACCTTGATAATGCAGTTTCCTGGGAGTAGGGTTTTTTAACTTGACTGTTGTCATTTTTTTTTTTTTTTCCCCTGGGGGTATTTTCTTTTCCAAGCCAATTAAGAAAATAAAACTTTTTTTTTCTTTCCCAAAATCCTGAGGGTGTACAGGTTTTATGAAGTTGTTTAAAGCATATATCTACAAATCAAAATAACTGTAAACCAACTTTTCCAAAATAAACTGTGATAAACCAATAAGTTATTTAGGTTTGCTCAAATTTATCACAGAATAAACTGAAAAGTTCACAAAATTATTCCTGAGTTCAGGAATGTCAAGAGTAAGAAAATAATTCTGAATTAATTATTGATTTAGATTTATAATTTTATTAGCTTGACCATGAATAGCCCACGATTTCTTTTTTTGTTGTTCATTAATTTCTATTTTACTTTTTGTTCCCTTCAGTTTGAGAAATTTGTTACAATAGTAAGGTCATATTTAGCATGGGTTCTTCAATTAGCTTATAGCTATTGCTATTTGGCTTAAATTTTGGCCATTTTTAATCAGGAGGCAAACAGTTTCTCCTTCAGTTTTCAAAAGGTTTTAGCAATTATCTTGCACTCTTCTCTCTGTATATTGCAATATAGTCAAATCATAATTAGAATCTAGTTTTTGCCTACTATATAACATTCTATCAGAATGTGAGATTTTTATGCTTTTCCCAACTGTATCTGAAGGTTTAATGTAAACTTTGCAAGTAATACCACAATCCAATACATTTATAATTTAACAACATTCCTACTTATTTTCAGGAAAAGGTGACAAAACAAGATTCACTAATATAAATGACATAATTTGTTTAAGACTATTTTATAGCTCTCTAGTTTTGATGTCCATACAGAGATTATCTTTATACCATGTTATGATTTGTTAGAACATCAGTAACCATCGCTGATTTTCAGATTAGAGTGAGATTAGATTAACATTTCTTAATATTGCCCTGTTGTGTTTTTTTTTTTTTTCCCTAGAAAATCATACTTAAGTTATTAAAACTCACTGAATTACTAAGGAAAAATCATTAAGCAACACTAACATCCTTTATGACTAGAAAGCAAGCAGCTCTCTTATAGTATTCTTGCTAGCATTTTTTCTTAATTATAATCCCAGTCTCTGTCCTGGCAAACTAAAAACCAGATACCTATTAAAAGAATTATGTTGGGAAAACTTTTAAACACACATTTCTCAGACATCCCACCTTTTTTTCTAGAAGAATTTTAAAAGTTTTTTTTTAAAGACTTATATGATAAAACATCCATCAGTGTAGTTGTTATCACTATTTCATTGGAATCATCAAATAATTTCACTTTCAATAATTTCTATCTTAATAACATTAAATTCCTAGTAACTTTAAAACCATTGTATCAAAATCCTTTATGTCAGAAGAACTTACACTAACCTCTGCATAAACTGATATAAATTCCTTAATTTAAATAAGTTTGCGTCCCATAAACCAGTACATTTTAAGGCTTAATATTGCTTCGTTAGACAATTAATAAAAGAAGAAAATGCTTTCAGTTTTCAAACTCTAGCACTATCTTTGCTATGCCAACCAAAAAAGCTCATAATTAACAAGGCCCAAGAATTTTTCTCAATTCTGCATGCAGTAGCATAACTGCTGCAAATAAGTGGTCAATAGCAAAATTATGATTTGATAAGTGTTTATCAGAAACTATGAAATAAGTACTATTATTTTTGACAAGAGCTATTGATGTTTTTCCCTTTGACTACTGACTACTTTCCAAGCTAGATTATAATGAATGATTTAAAAGAGACTTATCTTGCACACCCGTCCATCAGGTTCTAAAAACCAACGTTATCATGAATTAGCCTGTATGCTCCCTTCTATGAGTACTCTCGAAATTCTTTTCAATATATTCATATTCTGAGGAAACATCATGACTCCCATGTACTAGGATACCCACAAGACCAAGAAAACCCACCTTTTTAGATATTATTCTGGTTTTCTTCCTGCAGCAAAAGTTTCTGTTGCACATTCTTGGAGACAAAATTTAATGGACTTTTTTGTGTGCATAAAACCAAAATTCAATCTTTTTATTTTACTCCAAGAATTGTAATTTATCTTATTACAGCAACATTCTTTAAAACATTTTCACTTTCCATGTAAAGCAAAACCATTTTTGCTATGATTGTATTTCATCCTAAGTCGATGCCTTCTCTAAGTGGGCACTGGTATGAATGAACTGAGGGGTCTGGACATTATGGACACTTAATTCTTTTAAATCTGAGGTGCTTGTAACAATTCCTGGTAATGATTGTGTTAGGAACATTGCTAGAGCAGCTTCTAGATCAAATACACTTGTCATTAGTAGTAGCCCTTGCCTTGTAGAGAACAACAAAAAATTTTTTTGCTTGGAATCTTTTCCTCTTAAGCTCACATTAGTATAGGATTTTACTCTTCCTCAAATAATCTTTCAGTACAGAGAGCTGGGAAGGCAGAAGAATATGGATTCAACCTATATTTAGCAGAGATTTAAATCACAAAAGCATTGTTCTAAAGTAAGAAAGTTTGACACCACTGAAAAAAAAAAAAATCTGTGCAATCCCTTAAGAGGTAAGCTCTATCTGATCTCACTACTCATGATATTGGTGGCCATCCTTAGACCAGATGGCCTTCTGGTCTTAATCTGTTCTTAATTTTTCTTCTCTGAAAGAAACAACTCTGACATTTTGTGCCTTTGCCCTTATGCCCAAAGTAAAGAATTTTGTAAATTGCCCCAATTATGTCACTATGTAGACAATAAATTATTCTTATCAATATTGTGGTGGCTGAAATGTATTCACCCTGTCCAATGGATAGTCAAAGAAATTACAAGATGTATTTTCGTCTCTTCTTAGAAAGGCTGTGTCCACACAGACTGGTTATGCTGCTACTCATAAAGGTCATCCTGAAGTTTATATTAAAATGGGACATTCACAAACTATATTTCTTAATGTGGTGTAAGCACTTCAAATAGGTGAAAATTATGCTGATGATGAACAACTCCAATTCAATTGTTCACGAACCACCCTTATAGAACTGGTGAATCAGTATTAAACATTTAAACTGTTTCACTATGTCTTCTGTTGCATTTTGCTCTTAATATGGGGATTTTGTACCCTTTTTTTTTTTTTTCCTTTGACAAAGGGGTGGAATTGCTGCTAACTTCAGATGCTTTCAATCAGTTTAGGAACCTGACACTATTTTGTGATTATTGTACATCATATCATCACCTGTGATATATTATTGTGATCACTGTTTCCAGTAATTGGAACATTATAAACATATTCCATTTTGTGGTCACAACTTACATCCATCCCACTGTCCTTTGCTGAACATTGTTTTGGTTCTTTTTAGCATGAATTATCCTAGAATGGTGATTTGTCTTTTTTACCTTAGTGGTTACCTTTATGTGTCACATTAAACAGTATGGATTCTTTATCTCATCTTACCATTGCAGCTCAAGGAATTTTTCTTTTTTAAATTTGTGACTGTGATTTCCAGATCTCATCTCAGTATTGTTTAGTGTGTCTTACACTGCACAGTGTCAGTATATGATTTTCCAAATCGCTATTTTCATCAGGCAGAAGAATTCACCACTTCTTATTTCATACAGAGAAACTTTGCTTTAAGTACAAAAATGAAATAATTTTTATCACATTTGTTTCAAGTCTCAACTACTGCTCCCTTGCTAGTCATCATAGTATTTATAACTTTATCTGGAGAGAAAGTTTCTCATACTCATTTCAAAACTGCCTTTTTGGTCTTCCTGATCTAAAGCACAGAAGTTGCTGAGTTGTGTACACAACTGATGTGTGCATTAAGCTCTGAACAAACAGAAAGAGATTAACCATTCACCCAATATAAAACAGTAGGGCAGATCATAATCACAGAATATTACAGACACCAGAATAAACAGGTCTGTCTCCTCCGATCTCACCAGCTCAGCTAGGTGACCAGCAAGAGAATGAACCATGACACTCACTAGTTGAATTACTCCAGCTATGAGATCTATTGCAATTCATTCAAAATCATTGTTGCCCATTCTTTTGATGTTTTTTGTTGAAAATTATGATGCATTATTTGCTATGTTTACTAATTTTATCCAAAGTCCTTTAATTAATTACTTGAATTGGCTGGAAAAAAGAAAACATGACTGTGGTTTCAGAATTTTTTTCTAGATTCAGACCCAGCATTGTTTTTTTTGTTTGCTTGTTTATTTTCTCTCCTTCCCAAATAAATGAGAAATGAAAATGCACCACTTATAACCTACCCTATTTGATTCAAAACACCAGGGCTCAACTCACATATATTCCATACATACTTTCTGGACAATTAAGCTCTTTGTTTGCTTCTGCCTGCATCTACTCCGCCCCAGCATCCAGCCTCAACAAAGTACAAACCATATCAAATCAAATAAAAAAACCCCAAACAACTAAATAAATTTTATCAAAATATATACATTTCAGAAAATAGGTTTTGTTGCCATGAACTGGCATTTTTTACTTAAAAAAGTTTACTTGAAAAAAAATCAAAACAGGAGCTGATAATTGCATCTGTGATTAATACATTTTAGTGAAGATGTTTATTAGACTAAGGTTTGACAGTAGAGAACAAATGATAAGAAGAAGTCTACAGAGAAGTAGAAAGACTAACTACTATTACTAACTATATATGTTTAAGACATTGCAAAATTTTGAAACCCAGCAAATGGATTTAGTATTTGATTTCTAAAGAAAAAGAGAGGGGAAAACATTGACTCTCTTTTTTTAGTTGTCAAGGTAACTCTTATAATCATTCAGAACAGAACTTCAGAAGAACTTTATAAAAATCTTTCCCTTTCTTTGTGTTTCTTGAAAAAAAATTGTGTTTGATTAAAATGAAAATTTTAAATAATAGTTTTATATGCCACTATTTTGTTGTGCACATTTGCTTTGCTTTGTTTCCTAAAATTGCAATTAACTGGTACAACTAACATTAAAAAAAACCCCAAACAAACCAAACTCAACACCAGAAATAGTGTCTCTTTTTTCAAGTAATGATCTGTAAACAGAAACCTTTGTGATCATCTGGAAAACATATGCCAAACAAATACATATTCTTATTGCTGTGAACTGCAACAGTGGACAGATAAAGAAAATGTTTTATGGAGAAAAAAAAAAGAAAAAAATAACAGCAACAAAATGGAGTGAAACAGAGTAGAAAGTCAGCTGGGAAATGAATGCTGTTGTCAAGCTTCAAGGACATGTTAGAAAAGATAGAAAGTTGAAAACAAAAATCAGCCATTTCTACTAAGGCAAACCGAGTTGAACATTCCACTCAGTTGGTTTGATAAAGGCCTGCTGCAGCCAAATAAACTGAAAGATCTATAACTACAGAACATAGAGACACTTGTCATCCTCTATTTATTACCATTGTCTCCTGATCTTTGAGAAGGGTCCAGAGTAAGGTCTACTGAAATATTTTTTTTTTCTCCCGGACTCATTACTCAGTCTCTCACTCTGCACTCTGTATAAATCCTTAGTCTGGGGACTTGCATTCATTTTACACTGAATCGGAATAAACATTAGACATATAAGTTTTCAACATGTTCGAACAGGGTATCTGTCTCCTAAGCACTGTCTTTCAAAGCAGAAGCTGAATAATGTTTAACCAACTCCATCTCATTACATTGGGTATTGACTTATTTGACAGAAAGCTTTTATAAAAGTCTTGACACTAAAAAGTGAATATTTGTGGTAGTCTACAAATAATTCTTAGGGCTTTCTTTTAAAGATGATTAAAGATGGAGTGACTACATAAGTGGGAAGAGTTACAGATGTTGTCTATCTGGACCTCTGTAAGGCCTTTGACACGTTCCCCGAAACATCTTTCTCTTTAAAATGGAGAGGTATGGATTTGATGAGTGGACTGTCCAGTAGGTGAGGAATTGGTTGGATGGTCGCATCCAGAGGGTAGTGGTCAACAGCTCAATGTCCAGATGGAGATCGGTGATGAGTGGTGTCCTGTAGGGGTCCGTACTGGGACCAGTACTGTTTGATATCTTCATCAATAACATAGGCAGTGGGATCGAGTGCACCCTCAGCAAGTTTGCAGATGACACCAAGTTGAGTGGTGCGGTCGACACGCCTGAGGGATGGGATGCCATCCAGAGGGACCTGGACAACCTCGAGAAGTGGGCCCGTGTGGACCTCATGAGGTTCAACAAGGCCAAGTGCAGGGTCTTGCACCTGGGTCGGGGCAACCCCTGGTATCAATACAGGCTGGGGGATGAAGGGATTGAGAGCCGCCCTGCTAAGAAGGACTTGGGGGATGCTGGTGGATGAAAAGCTGGACATGAGCTGGCAATGTGCGCTTGCAGCTCAGAAGGCCAACCGTATCCTGGGCTGCATCAAAAGAAGCGTGGCCAGCAGGTCGAGGGAGGTGATTCTGCCCCTCTACTCTGCTCTGGTGAGACCCCACCTGGAGTACTGCATCCAGCTCTGGAACCCTCAGCACAAGAAAGACATAGACCTGTTGGAGCGGGTCCAGAGGAGGGCCACGAAAATGATCAGGGGGATGGAATGCATCTGCTCTGAAGAAAGGCTGAGAGAGTTGGGGTTATCCAGCCTAGAGAAGAGAGGACTTCATGGAGATCTTATTGTAGCCTTATGTAGTTTAAACTAAAAGAGGGTAGATTTAGACTAGATATAAGGAAGAAATTTTTTACAATGAGGGTGGTGAAACAGTGGAACAGTTGCCCAGAGAGATGGTGCCCCATCCCTGGAAACATTCAAGGTCAGGTTGGACAGGGCTCTGAGCAACCTGATCTAGTTGAAGATGTCCCTGCCCATGGCAGGGTGGTTGGACTAGACCTTTAAAGGTCCCTTCCAGTCCAAACTATTCTATGATTCTACGATTACTGTAAATTAAATAATGTTTGTTAATATCCATGCTTTGTAACAACTGGAGAATATTAGGTTCTTCAAGAAGTGGGATACATGTAAGTATGTTAAGTACAAAACATTTGCAAGGTACTGTTAGGTATATTAGCAGAGTGTTGAGAAAGAACTCCGTGGATATTTCTAAGGAAATGACACTCCCATTTCCAAAGAAATGCAGTCATTCCTTTATCACCCTTTTTTGTTAATTATGAAAGAAAAAGAAAAAAATATATTCTAACAGAATACATGTTATAAAGGGAACATTAAATTCTATTTAAATAAATAGGCACACTAAATAGAATCATAACTGACCATATCTCCAATCGATAATTTGCATTTTGCAATATTTTGCCTATTATACCAAAGACTCTTCGGTAATAAAACTCCATCTTATTTATTAAGTCTAATAGTTAGTGAATCTTCTTTTAGTTACATATACTGTGAACTGAATTTTTCCATTTTTCAAAAAAGACAAAGAAATAAAGTGAACAATTCAAGGTAAAAAATAATTTTATAAAAGAAAAATCTGAAGATTAAAATTTCTTTCCGTTTTTATTTTTGGAACTTTTAAGTACTATTCTAGAAATTATAAAACTGAAATTAAAAAGCTGTTTATAAAAACAAAAAGAGAAATTACACTGTGAAAAATCAGTAAAAGAATATCTCAAATTTATAAGAATACAATAAAAAATTCAAAGTAAACTTCTACTGAAATCCAACTGTATTTTTCCTTGGGAAAAAATCCTTGTATCTGTACAGCTATATTCTCTAACTCTTCTCAGTACCTTTGTATGAATACCTTTGTCCTTGAATACCTTTGTATACCTTGAGCATAAATTAATATTGTGACACATCTGAACAAGTAAGACTTTGTATATATCTGGATGAGTGAAAATACATGTGAGCATTTAAATACTTGCTTTGCATTTTTTGTTGTTTTTTTTGTTTGTTTTGTTTTGTTTTGTTTTTTATGTTCATACTATTCTATACTAATCATCCAGCAAAAATTTCAGATCTGAAAGTATTAATTTATACAGCTCTGATATACCAATTGCTCGTAACTGTGTGGCTGAGCCTTCAGGCCATATGTTTTTAAATAAGTTTCAAGAAGAGGTTAGTAAATCCTATGTGTATATATGTATTATGCATGCAATTACTTGTTTTCAAATCACATGGGGGCATCTATACATTTATCAATACTTTTATAAACATATGAGACCATATCAATTAGAGTCATTGTGTCTGTAGTGGGTATGGTGGGGATGGAGTTAACTTTCTTCAGAGCAGCCCATATGGTGCTGTGCTTTGCATTCGTAGTGAAAAAAGTGTTGATAACACACCAGTGTTTCATCTGTTGCCGAACAGTGCTTGCGCAGTGTCAAGGCTTTCTCGATTTCCTCTCCTCCAAGCCAGTAGGGATTTGGCAAGAGGCTGATGAAAATTCACCCAAGTCATACAAAGCCATACCATATCACATCGTGCTCAGCAATAGAAGCCCAGGGAAAGGAGGAAGGAGGGAAAGTTTGTAGTTATGATGTTTGTCGTTGCAAGCAATTGTTAGATGTACTGAGGCCCTGCTTTCCTGGAAATGGCTAAACATCTGCTCTGCTGATGGGAAGTAATGAATGAATTCTTCTTTTGGCTTTGTTTGTGCACACAGCCTTTGCTTTCTTTATTAAACTGTCATTATCTCTATCCACGAGCCTTTTTGCCTTCCTTCTATTTTTTTCCTCATGCCACGGGAAAGGGGAGTGAGCGGGAGGCTGGGTGGGTGTTTGGCTGCTGGCTGGGGTCAACTCACCACAGTGTCTAATAAATAAAGTTCTGTTACCCTATATCATGTAATATAAATACATGTTTGAAGAAATGAGCCTCTACACTGGGATTGTTGCTCAGGCAAAATTTTCAAACCAACTTCATACATACAACTCATGTTCAACAAAAATAAACGTCAAGGTAAATAAATTGTATTTTACAGTATATCGCTTTGTGATGAGTGTAGTATTCTCATCCAAAAGCGCAAAACCCACAAGAAACTGCTTATATTTCCACATGAGAACACAGAAGAAGTAGATGCAAAGTTTAACATCTGGAGTAGGGGTGATGTGATTTTATGAGGTTACAATTCCAAATGTATGATGTGATCTTGGTCAATCAAGTAGTTGGTGTTTACTCTGGCAAAAGACATTTCTCATCTGTTTAATGAGGATTACAACATACCTCATGAGGGCATCAGGTTATGGAAGTTCAAAGTAATTAGTCATATTTTACCAAATCAATTCTCTGAATAGCGGTTCCCAGGGAATTAATTTAGTCCTATAGCCTCAATTAACCAATGCACTTAAGCACATGCTTCATTTTAAGTCTTAGTAACTTGAATGATACTATCTGTTTAAGTATTCTGACTGACTAGAATCTGACTAAGTATAGATTTAAAGGGTTTGGTAAATTAATATCTCTCCAAGAGCATGTGGTAATTGCTGTTCCCTCCTGGTAAATGTACTAGAAATATAGGTTGATGTTTCAGTCCCTTTTGATAAAGTTTTAAGACAGAATTTGAATGAACGTATTCTAAATAATTACCAGTGATGTTATTCAGTCCTGCTATTTTACACTCATCTTCCAGAAACAATTTCATACTTAAAACAGAAAATTCAGAATTTCTCTGAGAACTACACACATACTATCCACACTCTAAAGAGAAAGTAGTCATAAAACAGCATGTGTCTTTGTCTAGAAGACACCTTCCTGTGTCTTGACTGTGGGATTTTTTTTTTTTTTCAAAAAGACATATTCCATTGTGTTTGAAAGTACATAACATATTAGAATTGACATAAACAAATTCTATTAATTAGACTTTACTTGTTACCAACTACCCATTTAGGTACATCCATTATAAACAATCCCTTTTAAACATGCCTTCTTGCCATTTCCCCTCCTCCTACCTGTTCCATAGCTCTAAATATTTTTTTATGTTTGTCTATGGATCCTTTCCCTTAATTTCTCTCTTTCTTTTTATTATCCTATAGTTCAAGACAAATCTGCTCAACCTCATGTTCCCCTGATCCTTCTTCTCATGTCTCACACCATTTTTTTCACTAACTTTGCTCCAGCTGCTTCAGAACCAGTTAGGGAGACCTTTACATGTAACTGCACAAATCCATCCACTGAATGATTTATTTTACCATCCACCAAGGAAAATGGCTGATGTTGAAGAGAAAGGGTTAGACTGACTGCCACACAGAAGAAAAATGGGTCTTTGTCTCAAGGATTCTGACAGAGATCATAACAGAGAGATTATGAGAGAAAGAGATATCATAGGGTTGGGGGGGAGAGAGAGAGAGATTAATGCTGAATTGACTTGCAATTCTCTACTTGGACTAATTTTTTTTTTTTTTGGCCAAACTCCATCTAGTCTCTGGCCTATCTTGTATCTGTCCTTAACCTGCGTTTAGTGTCTGACTGAGTGCGCCAGAGACTTGTAAGTCCCCAAATTGATCTGGTACTTCCATGTGTCACATGTGTTTTATCATGTTTCTTATCTACACAAACTCTTTCTCTCTGATCTAATTTCATGTTACTTTAGGTTTTAGCCTTCTTCAAAAAAAAAAAGGAAAAACCACAACACTTCACTGATTGATACATTCTGAAGTCTGAAAATTCTGAAGTAAGAAACATTATGGAAGATAAACTGAGCTGGATGTGGCAAGTTTTCAAAGTGACAGGAGGCATGTTTTGCATATCCCATTAATTTGTAGCATTTATAAACAGATTTTTTACTGTTTTGGTGATGGGCAAGGTGACTCAAAACCAGAAGATAAACAATTTATAAAAAAAAACAAAACAAAAAACAAAACAAAAAAAAGCCCTGCTAGCTAATAGCTCTGTCTTGTGTTAATTGATATCTTCTTAAGAGTTTAACCTAAGATTTTGGTAGAGTTCCAAAAGTCAAAAACAATTTTGAAAAGGCACAGTGGAGCTGGGGGCATATATGCATAACTGCATAACACATTGCATTATTAGGACAGATACTAGGTTTTGGCAGTTCCACTAAAATTAAATTATTATTTACTTCAGCCAGCATTTCAATAATGTTAAGACATCGTTTGATTTTTAATAACATTTTTATATTAACATTAATTTTAGTTTAATTGATTAATGAATCAATGAAACAAACAATATTGATTAATATAGAAGGTTACAGTTATACATGGTAGCCTAATAATGTTAAAAACATGGTCAGCAGACTACTGAAAGTTTGGGAATTTGGTAACACTTTTCTGTGGACTGCGAAAGGAGATATGACTAAGTTTATAAATGTTATATAATAGTTTATGAATGCAGTATTTCTAAAGGCACCTCAGCTCTGATGTAAATATCTTATTTGTTCATAGTTTAAAATGCAGAAAACTATTGTTCTATTGCAAAGCAAAACTAATTCAAGTCATGAAACACAGAAATCAGAATATGTGCTCATCATTCTGACTTCATGATAGATGAATCTACCACTGAATGCATTCATTGAATGAAACAATGTAATATCTCTGTTTAGTTTTTTCTATAGCAAGTGCTACCTGAAGAACTCCATACACCATGTAACCACTCACTATTTTTCCTTAAATTTAATTTAATACATAACACTGGGAGCAGACTTGCTGAAATAGCTTATGCACTTGAAATATTATGTTTAGAAACTAATATGAGTCCCTTATAATATTTTCCATACACAAAAGAGACCTCCTTCTGTTCTGAGTTCAGTATAAAGTTTGATTGAAACAAAAATGATTGACAGCAACTTATGAAAATATTGCAGAAAGTGCAAAGCAAAAGTGTTCAGAAATGTAAAGTGATTTTTTTTTTAATTTCATGGTCATATATGTGATCATATATGAGAAAACAAAATGGAAAGAAAGGACTTTTCTCTGCCTTTTAATATTTTAACAGTTGTATTTGGTTATTTCTCACTATCTAAGAAAGGCAGTGAGAAAGCAGGACCAAGACTGACAGCAATTAGATTGGTTTAGGATATTTTGGAAACACAACCTGAGTGAAGACATTGAGGTGTTAAGACATACATTGTAATTTCAAAATTAGGCCTAATTTCTTTCCCCACAGGAATAGGAAAGAAACATTACAGCTTTACCGGGAATAGTGAGATCATTGGTTTAATGAGTTATGGTTGTATAGGCACTATCACTGTGAAACAGGATAGAGTTATATACAAGAATACATGTGTTAAAACTGAGGAAAGGGATCTTCAGAGTAAGTGAAGCTTTTGTAAGGGAGGATAGAGCTTGGGAATTTTGAGTATATGTAGATAATAATACAGGATGATAAATGTTTGATAAATAATGCTTGCTTGTACTCTTTTTCTTTCTAAACAGCATCTATTTTATGACAGGAATTAAGAGAATAAAAATATCAGAGGGAGTTATGGAGAAGATTTTTCCTCCATTCAGCATTACCACACACCAAAGAAAAGGATGGGATTTCAGTCATGAAGCATATTGCTAAAATTCTTATTATTTGTCTGAGTCTGACATAATGTTGTAAATGTCTTTAGCTGATCTAAAACCATGCTGCGGGCTATTCCAGGGAAACATTGCCATGTGTCATGGTTTAACCCCAGCCGGCCACTGAGCACCACACAGCCGCTCGCTCACTCCCCTCGGGTGGGGTGGGGGAGAGAATCAGAAGGGTAAAAGTGAGAAAACTCGTGGGTTGAGATAAAGACAGTTTAATAGGGAAAGCAAAAGCTGCGCGCGCAAGCAAAGCAAAACAAGGAATTCATTCACTACTTCCCATCGGCCGGCAGGTGTTCAGCAGAAAGCAGGGCTCCATCATGCATAGCCGTTACTTGGAAAGACAAACGCCATCACTCCGAACGTCCCCCACCCCTTCTTCTTCACCCAGCCTTATATGCTGAGCATGACGTCATATGGTATGGAATAGCCCATTGGCCAGCTGGGCCAGCCGTCCCGGCCACGGTCCTTCCCAGCCCCCGGTGCACCTGGCAGGGCAGGGAAGATGAAAAGTCCTTGACTAACGTAAACATTACTTAGTAACAACTAAAACATCAGTGTGTTATCAGCACTCTTCTCATACTACATCCAAAACACAGCACTATACCAGTTAACAGGAAAAAAATCAACTCCATCCCAGCCGAAACCAGGACACCATGCCAGAATTTGACAAGCATTCTCCTATGTTCCCTTTCTGACAAATCTTTGTGGCATTGGTAAGGTAAGGTAAACCACAGGTAAAGCTTTGGTTGTGCAGCATCACACTTTTGTTAAAAAAGGATAAAGTTTTTCCTAGCGATTAGTGACCAGGATCTGAACTAACTTCACTGAGAGCTTCAACTAGAAGTAAATGAACTTCATTGGACAAGTTTCTTTTCCATCAACAATAAACTCCTTCTCCATCCCTCTCTGCCTCCTTTATTTTGGTTTGACCTCCACTTCCATTTGTTCCTTTTCCTTTTTTGTTTCTATTCCTATTATTGTGCCTTACTTTAATAAAATTTTGAGAATACTTTTTCTGCAACTGTTATTGTTGTTTCCTTCTTTCATCTTTAGTGTCATCTCTATGGGGGAGCAAATTCATTATGTGTAAGATGCACTCTCAACAGTATCAGTCTCACAACTGCAATATTCCAACTTAATAATTACCTTTCTTCTCCTGCTCAGCAAAAAGTATCTGCTGAGTGTAATATCTTATCCTGGACTAGACCACAGCATTCAGACTGACATCCTGTATCAGATTATGTATCTATGTGTATTATGTATGTATGGGTACGTGTGTGTATTGCGTATATACACACATAAGAATTGCATTAGATTTTTCAGAACCACACTATACTAGTAACTATTTTTTCCACTGTTTCCTAAAACCATTTCTGAGTTATTGCTTTTGACTGTTCCTTATTTATTGTTAAGAAATTGTGAACGTCAGCCCTTCATGTCCCAAATGTCTTCCTTATTTTTCTGAAAATACTCTTTTGTATTAAGATTCCAAACCATCACACAACTTAAAACATATCAGCATAGCAAATATCATATTTTTGTCACATTCCCTCTGTGCTCAGAGCACTTAATCAGTTGTGGCTTCTTGGAACATGTATATCTGAGTTATAAGTTCTGTGTTACTACCCTCAAAATAGAACTTGCTCATCCTATGAGTAAGATCAGAAATAATATTGTCGGTTTTAAGTGGTTATTTATATCGGTAATTACAAACAATGCAAAAGGGCAGAACAACAGACTGTTTTAAGGTTTAGTATAAGCTATACATTTAGAAGAAGACTGATTGGGAAGCACAGAAAAACTCAGGTGTAAGGCCAGGTCTTTTATGATGTCTTAATGGAGGTATCCAAATGATACTGTAAATACGTATGTTTGATTTTTAAACCAGACTTATTTGTTTTGTGATGCTTACTTATGTAACACATATCATCAAGATCCTTAACATGAAGAAACTAATTAATACAGACTCTGGCTGAGCTTAGTAAAGGCTTTTAGAATATTCATGCAATTTAGGGCTCTTTGAATTATGACCACAGTTCCATATACAGTGGTGTACATGTCATGAAGTGGATATTTTTTTGTTTGTTTTTCTTCTCATTGCAAATGAGAGAGCTGCAAGTTTAACAATTTTGGCATTTGTTGTGGTTACAGAACATACCACAGAAGCTGAAAATGGAAGCATGAAAGAATAACTAAAAAGGGCTTTTGGTATTAAGAATTGGTTGAAGAGAATCTTTTTTTTTAAAAGGAAAAGAGAGGAGAGGAGAGGAGAGGA
>NW_009205649.1:0-4483 GCF_000690835.1 Fulmarus glacialis
TTCATGGTCCTTTGCTGGACTTGCTCCAGGATGTCCACATCTCTCTGGTACTGGGGAGGCCAGACTTGGACACAGCACCCAGGTGTGTCTTACCAGTGCTGAGCAAAGGGCAAGGATCACCTCACTTGACCTGCTGGCAACATTCTGCATAATACAGCCCAGGAAACTGTTGGCCTTATTTGCCACAAAGATGCTTTTCTGCCTAATGGTCAACTTGGTGTCCATCAGGATCCTTCCCAATACTTTTCTGCTAATTTGCCTTCCAGACACTTTCTCCCCAATCTGTACTGGTGCAGGGGTTATTCCTCCCCAAGTACAGGAAAAGGACTGTGCGACAGAAACAAGGACTCACAAATGTTAGCATTTCTCTGCCTTCAGGAAACAGCTGCAAAACTTACTGACAGTCATCTGTGTATGACTGACTGACAAAGAAGGTGTTAATCCAGCATCTCTAACAGCAATAGTTATTTTTTAATGTGAGAAAAAGGTAATTTCTCTTTAAAGTGTACAATTTACAATTACAAAACCTTATAATTTCTATATATCAAATCTAAACTTTGGTTCATGCTTCAGTTGAAATGTTGACATGAATGAAAGGTTTGAAACCATAAGTGATTTACTATCACAAAAAGGTGCAAACAAAACACTCTCAAAGTTTTTACCTAATTACTCTGCCATTAGGTGAGTTGAAAGTCAAGCCTTATGAGTTCCTCTGCTCCCTCATTTTCTAAATGTTCTGTCTGCTCCCTTTTCACATTCACCAATGTGTTGCCCTGGCATTCACTTCAACCTTCATGGTTAAATTGGTATTTCCAAGAAAGTTAGAGTTAAAAAGAAAATTAGAAGGAAAGTTGTCTATCATCTTCAAATACAGACCTCTGCATGATTTAGAGAAAGTGCAGATAGTGCACTACATAGATAGTGTAATCCTCAAATTGCAAAAGAGGGTCACAAGGCAAGAAAGATTACGGCATCCTTCACTGCCACAATTCAGACTGTTTCACACCCTCATTTTCCATTGTCGTAGTTTAGTCCGAGCCAGCAACTAAACACCATGTGCCGCTCATTCACCCCCTCCCTCCGGTAGGATGGGGGAGAAAATCGGGAGGGCACAGGTAGGAAAACTTGCAGGTTGAGATAAAAACAGTTTAATAATTGAAATAAAACAAAGTAGAACAGTAATAATAACAATGAGAACAATAACAATAATAGAATATACAAAGCAGGCGATGCAGGCACAATGCAACTGCTCACCCCCCACCAACCAACAGCAGCCCGTCCCAAGACGTGAGAGCCTCCCCCTAGTTTTTATACTGGAGCATGAAGTCACATGGTATAGAATACCCCATTGGGCAGCTGGGTCAACTTCCTCGGCTATGCTCCTGCCCCCAAGCTTCCCGTGCACCTGGCAGAGCACGGGAGGATAAAAAGTTGCTGGTGCAAGCACCACCCAGCAACAACCAAAACATCAATGGGCCATCAAAGCTCCTTTCATACCAAGCCCAAAACACAACACCCCCCAGCCACCAGAAAGTTAACTCTATCCCAGCCGAAACCAGGACATCCATACAGCGTTTAAAAAAAAAAGGAAAAGGAAAAAAAAAAAAAAAAAAGAGTGGTAAATTGTGAATAGTTTTTGCAGTCAGTGCTCATAGGCAGTTTTCTTAACGTTTTTGCAAATGGGTCTTGCAACTACAAGCAGTGACAGAGTTGCTACAGGAGAGCTAGTGTATCATCCCTTAGCCATTACCAAATCCATTAGTAATCCATTGTTCAACTTTTCTTTTCTTTCCTTTTTCCTTTTTCCTTTTTCCTTTTTCCTTTTTCCTTTTTCCTTTTTCCTTTTTCCTTTTTCCTTTCCTTTCCTTTCCTTTCCTTTCCTTTCCTTTCCTTTCCTTTCCTTTCCTTTCCTTTCCTTTCCTTTCCTTTCCTTTCCTTTCCTTTCCTTTCCTTTCCTTTCCTTTCCTTTCCTTTCCTTTCCTTTCCTTTCCTTTCCTTTCCTTTCCTTTCCTTTCCTTTCCTTTCCTTTCCTTTCCTTTCCTTTCCTTTATTGCAGTGTAAGCCATTGAACCACCAGAAGAAATTACTGAAACAATAAAGTTCTCTTTCAATGCCTAAGGGGAGGAGATAGGTGATGGAAACCATTGCACCACTAAAAGGAGAACTGGAAGATTTTAAATACCACATGAACAGGAGATTGCAGAAAAACTGAGTAAGTCTTTATCTGCAGCACTCTGATGGGAAATCAAGGCAAAATACTAGTAAGGGTAAATGACTGTTCAGGGGAGAACCGAAAGAAGGAGTTGTCATTAAATATCATAAAGGGTTTGAGTTGACTGAAGAGACTACATTTACACAAAAGGTACGTAAACTCAGGAAAAAAATTAAAGGACTGTCTGATATTTTGACAACTCAAATATTCCAATGGCATCCTACAAAAACTAGAAATGTCCATGTTTTTCTTGAGTAACTGTCATGCAAGTATATCAAAAGGTCATCTTCCTTGGCACTAAACTCAAGAACATAGCTCATTGATGTTCCATGTGTGTACTGTCCAATATTTTCAAAGGCTGCTGGCCAAAAATAAAGTTAAGAACAAGATATTTCACAGATTAACTTGATGATCTGGAGGCAAACAATAAAATCTAGTAAATATCGATAAAGTTTTGTCTTCTTAGCAGTTGAATATTGTGACCTGGTATGGGTATGTAATACACATGCATAAATGTAATTCTATATAACAATTACCTCCACCAGACTTGTCATCAGGCAGTCAACATAATAGATTTTACAGTTAGCAATAGCACTACAGTCAGCTGTGCCTGTGGGAAGCAGATTCAAGATAAGTCTGTTTGCAAAGGTCTACATAATCTCCTTCAAGAGTGTCTTGAGCCCAGCAGATTTTCTTTGCAGTAGACAGAGATCTCAGCATTTTGAGAGACCTTGCTGGTGCTTTGAAAAACACCAGAAAAAAACCCAAGGCCTAATCAAAGACTCAGAGAAGGCCTACTTAGTTTCATCAAATCAAATAAAGGATGAAATGTTATAATATAATTATTCATCTGGGGGAGTAAGGAGTGGGAAATGACAAGGATAGGTCTTTCTGAACCTTTGCCGGAAGATTAAATGGCCACAAGTGGCTTCATCTTCTGTAGTGGCTTCATCTTCTGTATGGGTATCATGAGGTTAGTACTACCTGATTTAGTCTCCTCAATCAGGAGGAGCCTCAGTTAGGATTTTTTTAGAATGCCAGTAGTACCCCAGTGAAGTAAACATAGAATTTACACCACATTTATTGGTGGTGTTAAACTGCAGTTGGAAAAAATATACATCATAACAACAACAACAAATCAAAAGGACTCCAGTGGTAACTCACTGATTCTGAGGTGCCTATGTGTACCACTTACAGGGAGGAACTCTGCAGTGGACTTCATTTGTTCTTTTTATGCCTATGTGCCTTTATAACTGTACTGCTGAGGAAGGTATCATGATCTGGTAGACGATTTGAAGGGTGCAATTATTGCTATTAAGCAAATAGAAAATGCAACTTAGTGTGCAGGAACGGGGCATAAAATGTGTTAAAGTTCAGAGCCTTGGTGAATAGCTGCCTTTTATCAAGAGGGCACTGTACACAGGTCAATACATCTTGGTAAATGAAGTCCGGCTAGAGATTTTCTGCTCCTGAAGAAAAAGGAGACCATGAAGAAGTGACTGTTTTTCAAGGACAATATTTTTACATTTAAATAGAATAAAAATATTTTTACATCAAAATTTACATCAAAGTTGCCTTCATTTTAGCATATAGAATCAGAACAAACTTTTTTTCAAGGAAGCCAAAGTGGATTAATTCTATCCATTCAATAGCCTTTTTTCAGGTAGAATTATTCAAAATCCCATAGAAAAGAATACATTTTTTGTCATTATTCAAACAGTATGAATAGCAGAGATTAAATTCTGAGCAAAGTTGCTCTCAGAATAAACTAGCAGAGATCAGTTAAGTGGAGGAAATAAAAAATGAAAGATTTCATGAGAGTTAGATTTTTGGGGATGGTACAAGAAATGGATGTTGAACAAACAATGAAATATCAGAAATACATAGTTAAAAATATAGTAATGAAATAATGGAGAAATTAAAATTAATAGAAAGCAAAATGATTTCTTAAAGGAAGTGATGAAAGCCTTGTCATATATGATCCCCGTGTAGGTGATTAAATTCAAGTAGTGCAAAGCATTGTTTAGCAGAGATGTTTCTTCCTTAGGAAATTAACACAGGTCTTTTCCATCCTTAACCTCTCTGACTCTAACATAAGATATTAACTGGAGATTTTTAGGTTATGTGATAAAAAAACTTGTTTTCACACAAAGAGCACAGAGAGGCAGAGGGGAACAGTGACAGGTCAGATAACACTACCACCCCTATGAAGAACCCCAGAGGTACCATGGGGGTGTTGATACCCCAGCCAAAAGCCCCAGCCCCTCCCTG